>NW_006383018.1:1443979-1463950 GCF_000327345.1 Myotis davidii | reverse complement strand
CCTGCAAGTGGGATTACTGGGTCAAATGGGAGTTCCATTTTTAACTTTTTGAGGAAACTCCATACTGTCTTCTACAGTAGATGCACCAGTCTGCATTCTCACCAGCTGTGCATGAGTGTTCCTTTTTCTCCACATCTTCCCAGCACTTGTCCTTTGTTGATTTGTTGATGACAGTCATTCTGACAGGTGTGAGATGGTATCTCATTATTGTTTTGATTTGCATCTCCTTGATGATTAGTGACTTTGAGCATGTATTCATATGTCTCTTGGCCTTCTGTATGTCCACTTTTGAAAAGTGTATATTTAGATCCTTTGCCCATTTGTTTATTGTATTGTTTATCTTCCTTTCTTTAAGTTGTATGAGTTCCCTGTAAATTTTGGAGATTAAACCCTTATTGGAAATATCATTGGCAAATATGTTTTCTCATGCAGTGGGCTTTCTTATTGTTTTGTTGATGGTTTCTTTTGCTGTGCAGAAGCTTTTTATCTTTATGTAGTCACATTTGTTTATTTTCTCCTTAGTCTACTTTGCCCTAGGGGCTGTGTTTGTAAAGATATAGCTACGACATATGTCTACTATTTTGTGCAGCTAACAGTCTTGGAAAAGGGGTTATGACTTGTAGGTCATCTCACAAGGAATTACTTGCTACTGACATGTTAGTCATATTAATCATTACAGTGTTGTCTGTATCCAAGTTATTAACATTTGAATACCTATTCAAATTGCTTTAGTATTAATCCTCAGCAGTTGCCAGGAATTATATGAAGTTCAAGGTGATAGCTAAAACAATTGAATTATTTCCAAAAACCTAAGTTACACATGGAATGGGGTTGTCAAAGCTAAAAATTCATTTCCCCCTTATTTAAGAATAAAAAAAAATCAGCTGGCTGCTGATAAGCTATCTTTCTCTACAAACAATACATAAGAAAAAATATTTTAAATTTTTTATCAAATTATTTAAAAATATTAAATGTCTAATGGAATTAATTAGAGGTACAATCTCAGACTGTTTTACTTCATTCTTTAAAATTAAGTATCACATTATCTCATTCAATGAACAAAACAAACTGAAGAACAAAATAGATCCAGAGACATAGAACCATGGAACAGACTGTGGAACCTCAGGGGAAAGGTAGGGGAGGGTGGGTAGGTGGGTGGTAAGAGATCAGCCAAAAACCTTGTATGCATATCTGCATAATCCACCATAACCCATGGACGCAGACAATAGGGTGGTGAAGGTCTGGGGGAGGGGGTTGGATGTTGTGGAGGCTGGCTAGAAGAGGTCAATGGGGGGGAGAGGGGCCATATGTAATACTTGCAACAATAAAGATTTTAAAAATTAATTAATTAATTAAATATTGACTTATTTTTCTCAATTATAATAAATCTATGAAAAATATAATCTTCATAATAAAATATTATTACATGAGACAAAATTTTTAAAGGCTTTAGAAATAACTTATTAAACTGAAGGATCCTGAGTAATTACAAATTTGGGAAGGAAAGTAGAAAGAAAAATTCAGAATGCATCGTTTCTAGTTCTAAACTGTTCTATTAATGAGTAACAGAATTAACTCCATGTGATTTTGGATTCACTTTTGAGTATACCAGAGAGACCACATTGTTGGAAGTTCAACAGAAGAGGCCAGATATTTTGTCTGAATCCACATGGAAAATAAAATTAAGGAAACTGTTCACATTATTCAGGCTAAAAATACTCTTGGCCAATCTCTGCTATCATCATTACAATAATCATCACAATCAAGAAGAGCCCTTACTGAAGCAAGAACCCGATAGATATATTTAGCTTTGGAATTTGAAAAACAAAAGACTTTTTCACGTTTGACATCAGTGCATATTTTCTTCTTCTGTACAGAAAATTTCCCTTTTAAATGAAACTGATTTCATTTAAAAGGGAAATTGTACACTCAGCTCCACTTAAAATTCAGGTAATTTTCAAAATATTTAGTGCCAAAATAAATCTTTAGACAGAAATATTTCAATCCTATCCAAGGAAGCACTATTACCAAGTCTACAACAAATTTAATTATTTCAATATCTTCCAAAGTGGGCAGCATGTACAAAAATCAGCACAGCATTAATAAGTTTTGATCAAAGGAACTTTGGAAAATACTGCTAAATCAGCTTACCATGAGATCTCAGATCTTTTAATATCTAGGTATGTTACCCACCTATGCATTAAATATACAGAAGCATATGTTGAAATACAGCCACAAGATGGGAGGGCAACGCAGGCAGAGGGAGAATTATGAGCCAAGATGAGCAGGTGGGAAAGCATAAGGCATCTTTTGGGAAGTTCTGGAGTTGCAGGAGATAAATCTGGACATGGAAGCAAGAATCAGACTGTGTTCTGACTCCTTAAAAACTCAATCACTACCCATTGAAGATTTCCAAGTAGGGGAGTGATCATATAAATAGGGTCATTTGGGAAGATTACTGTGGCCATAAATAAAAAAGTTCTTTTGGAGCAAAAGAAATACTGGAAGCAGGAAATCCAGTCAGAAGGCCCATGCAAATGTTCAAGAATGAGATTAAATAGAAATGATAAAAGAGAATGCCAAATAAACCATGAAAGCAAGACCTACTGCAAAATAAGAAGGAGAGGAATGAGAAGCAGTTTCAAAGTTATCTTAAAGAGCTCACCAAGAAAGTGATGGTGACTTTAGTGGTCACAGTGAATCTTTTGCAGTTTCTATCTAAATGGATCATGCTTTCTAATGGCCCCCAAGGCTCGGTTATAGGTTTTCTACCATATAGGGCCTATCATTCTTGATAACATGGTTAACTTCTATTTATTCTTTAAGAAGTCCAGTTCACTTGTCATCTCTTCTTTTTAAAATCACTTTTGTATGTGCTCTTAGTATCCTAGGTATACAATATCTAGGACAGGAAAATCAACATATTTTAAAGATATATTAACATGTGTGTCTCTCTTCAGTTAGATTATGGGCTCCCTGAATTTATGGAGCAAATTTGTCCATGTTATAGGCATCCAAATTGGAAAGGAAGAAGTAAAACTGTCATTGTTGGCAGAAGACATGATACTGTATAAAGAGTATCCTAAAGACCACACACACACACACACTAAAATCACTGTGGGAATTTAGAGAAATAAGTGCTTAAGGAAGAGCTCATGGGACAGCAATATTGTTTATTTTGTTTTAACTTTTGTTGAATGTATCGGGGTCACATTGGTTAATAAAATTGTCTAGGTGTTAAGTATATAATTCTATAACACATCATCTGTATTTTGTATTATGTGTTCACCTCCCAAAATCAAGTCTCCTTCTGCCACCATTTACCTTCTTCTTCCTTATGCCTCCACTTTGACCTTCTGGTGTTGAACTCCAGGGGTTCTGGGTGGTCAGGAGCTTGTCCAGTATAAAGTAACTTCAAACGCAGTCACTTACTGGCAAGATAATTTCTGACTTTGGGATAAGGCATCGAAGGAACCAATCCAGATAAAGGATTCTCATTGTCCAGGCCTCCTTGTTGTACAACCAAAGACTGACAGCTGGTGTTCAATCTTTTCCCGTTAAGGTTCATGGGTTAGCAGCTTTATAGATAAGGGCAATACCGATCATAAACCCGGCTGCATTTACAGAAACTGTAGACTTAGCCTCTTCCCTCCTGCCTTAATCCTGGTACTTACTTCTCTCCCTTACTGATAAATGTCCTAGGTGGCATTTTTGTTGTTTTGTTTTGTTTTTTACAGAAGAGGGAACTTTCATCTATATTAAACCCCTGGTCAGGAAAATATCCTTTTCATCAATGATTTTCTTAATTTCATCTGGGAACTCATCAGCTTCCTCTTGGTTGACAGAAGCTGATTTTCTTGTTATCTTGATATTTTTAAAGCCAAGCCTCTTTCCAAAATTATCAAACCATTGTTTGCTGACATAAAGTTCCCCAGATTTAGAACCTTTAACCTTCCTTTTGCTTTAAGTTGTCATATAATAACTTTGTTTTTTTTAATCATACTTGAGTCTGTATATATGCTTTGCTTAGAGCAATCCTGCACCCACATAAAAACTGAATTTTTAATATGAGATAAAAAGGTATTTTGCAAAAAGTGCAAGGTCACACCTGCTGGCATAGTTGCTGTGATGGCTTAATCAATTTTCCTTTTTCACAGTGGTCCTTATGCTGGGTTCATTTATCTTGAAATGGTGGACAACAGCAGATGCAGACCTCAACCTATGTTACATACCAAGAAATTACAAAAAAAATATTGCAACATCAAGACTTTTCTCTGCTTCTTGGGAGTATTTTCAGAACCATTAGAGGCACTTTGCATAGGTCCTCTGGTGTTACTCAAGGTTTACAGCATTGCACTAAACATGATGAAAAATATGGGAGAAACGCAGGAGATCTTCTTACTATGTACACCATTTACCGGGGAGAATTACTCATGCAGAGATGACTACCGTCATAAGGCGATTTAAGCACATACTGGAGACACGTGTCTACCACAGTAGCATCAGGAGGTGGCTACAAAATTATTATACCAGTACACCGTATGTACTATAGTTATATTTTTGCAGTTATGTTTTAATACTGTATCTTTTCATTTGTTTACATTCTCTTAACTATGAATTACTCCATGTATGGTCTATGCTTTGTGCATAAGTTTTGATAACTTTTAACTTTTTATAATAGATTTATACCTGTTGTATGGTAGTAAATGATAAAATAGACAGGTATCTACATATATTTTATAGATTCATGACATATCTTTCTCTTAATTTTTCTGATATTTCTAGGCTACATGGGTCATTTGTAAGATTTTTTCAAATTGTTACAAATCTCCAAAGAATTCTCTAGTGTATTTATTTTTTAACCCTGCATATAATTGGAACTGCTCAGTTCAAACCAATGTTGTTCAAGGGTCAACTGTTTATTGAAAGAAACTTAAAGACATGTCAATCCAAAGTGTAGATATTTTTGGATCCTGATTTCAACTGACCCAAATTCATATGTCATTTATGAGACAACAAAGAAAATAAGACCCTAACTGATATAAAAAGATTACTGTTCATTTTTATATATGATAATGACTAGGTTGTTTAAGTATTATTATATATCTTGAAATACTTTCAGATGAAAAGATATGATGCCTAGAATTTGCTTCACAATAGTGCCTGGTGGTTGGAGGTGAAGGAGGCTGAGTGGTGGTGATAAAAATTATTGGAGTTGGATGCTAGCCACATAGTTTATTTTTATATGTTTGAAAATTTCCATTTTATATTATTTTAAAATGCTTGTTCCTGGGTCATATCTCAGAGCTACTGAATTAGAGTATCTGAGAATCTAGGAATCTGGATTATTAACAAGCTCCAAAGTGATTGTGATGCACACTAAATTCTGGAAATTACAATTCTAAAATAATGTATTCCATTGTTCTTGCTCTTTTCACTGAAATACAGTCAATTGCATACACATGCCATATCTTTAAAGACAGAAACTGTCTTCCATCTCCCAAGGCCATACATTTGATATGCACTCAATAAGTATTAGTGATCTTAGCCTAGTTATTTATTGTTGTTCACTGTGAATAAATATTTTATGTCTAGATTATATAAAACTTACTCGCATATTCCAATATCTGGTCCATTTGATATCAGGAGTGTGCATCTTCTCACAACTGTTAGCAATAATCCTTTGGCCATGTGGACTTTCTTTCTTAATGGTCCTATTTTACACTCCTAATTCATAAATGCCAATACTCCCATACCTCATGCAGCAAAGATAAAATCTAACAGGATGGAGACAATAACTGCCTCTTTCACAGACAGATTAAAACAGAGAATATTAGCAGCCATATATAGGATCTACACTACTGCACACACTCAGGCATGCACACACACATACATACACAGTAAGAAAAAGAAAATGTTTCCATCTGTCATTGACACTCAGCTTTGCCTGAGTTTTTGGTTCTTTGCAATGATTCATTTATACAACAACCTTTTTGACTCTTCTAATAGAGTATTCTTGAGAAAATGTAACCTTTTCTTCAGAATGTTTTTCCCCCCACAAAGACTACTATTCTGTAAACCTACACCTTGGAACTCCTGAAAGAATATAACAGATTCTGTCGCATGCTGCCTAGTGTTGTAGTTCTATCACTAGCTAGGTGCTTTTGAATATGACATTATTATGTTGCGTTCTGGTTTCCTCCTATACATAATTCTAGAATAAATGTCAGTCTACTTTAGATCATCTCTAAGTTCACCTATGGTTTTGTGCTACTTCTAGGAAAACATATTTCACTAATATTTAAACAGAAAACACAACATTTCGGAAAAAAAGAAAGATATAAAATGGTTTCACCTCAGCTTCTTAGACAATAACAAACAAGGTCAGATGGGTACATTCTGTTCTGAAGGAATAAATCCAGGAATATGAAGGATTTCTCTCACTCTTGCTTACCTGCTTATGAGCATGATCATAAGAATTAATATGATTATCAAATTCCTGGTGTTTGTGATACTGCTTGTCACATAATTCACAGTAAAAGTTTGCCTTTACATCCTCCAGGGCCTTTGTGGTGGACTTCTCCGTTTCTGGAAAATCCTAAAAAGAAAAAAGAAAAAGTGTTGGTTATATTTCTCTCTAATAACATAACCAGATATCATATTATTCAAGTTGGTATTTTATTTTACTGTGACTGACATACTATAGTTAGGCTCATTGTCGTTTGGAAATTCATGGCAATGGAGAAGTAACTTTCAGTTCAGCCTTATCGCTAAGTTATCAATGAACATATAATGAACTAGCCCAAAGGAGCCCTCAGCTGAATCCTGGTCATTACTCATCCCCTTCTTGCCACCTGTTTCCAGCTCATGCTTCTGCTGACTCACCTACCTGGAATAATCAGCACCGTTTTTCCCACCTACTCAGTGACCCCTCTCAAACACTACAAGGCCTCTCTGTTACAATCTTTTATTGGGACATTAATTACATTGTGTTATATCATTCCCTTATGTGTCATGTATTTTAGCCTCACTGTTGGGACTTGCTGTTCTCACTGTACATACTGCTTTTCCGACCTTGTTAAAGTAATGAGCGTGTACTCCTTTCCCGATACCCATCTCTTTGCCCCCCTGGGGAGCCTCTCCATGACTTTTCCAGCTGAAAGTGTCCATGATGGTACTTATTACCAAACACATCTCTGATCATTCCTACTCTTCTCCTTCACAGACATTTCTTTTCTACATATTACCCCTTACATTTTTGTGTGGCACACCATTTCATCTTTAGCCCTTGGTGACCTCCATTCTCACTATAGCTACAGCCTTATTTGTCCATAATCTCTAACTCAAGCCTAAGCTTCTTCCACAACCCTTAGTTCCTAACAGACATCACTAATGGGTTTATCACATTTTTAAGACTCTTACCCTTACAATTTTGACTATGCTTTATTGCAAACAGAGCTTTGACCACATCATCCCCCTGCTTAAAATCCTTTTGAATTTTCTCATTGCTTATAAAATAATAGTGATGGATATTTATTGAGCATAAACTATGCACCAGGTATTAGGCTAAGTATGTGAATTATCACATTTATTCCTAACAAAAACCCTATAAAATAAGTTTTATCTAAATCTACACTTTACAGATGCATCAACCAACACTTAGAGATTACACACTGGTGATCACTGAGTAAGTAAGTGGAGAGAGGAACTCGAATTAAAATAATCTATCCTTAATTCTCATGGTATAAATAGCTGAGCTTTACCATCTCCCTGGAAGGCCAATCCCCTTATTACACCACACAAGCTCCTTCCTGTATCACTAGTGTTATCTTGTATCAATTCATGCTCCCATATTACCCTTTTTAATTCAATGACTAGACATACCATATAATAGCAAATGATCTGTTTTCATGCCTATTGCTCCCATAAATCCTTTGATGGCAGGAACTGTTTTATTCATTATTGTGCCCACAATGTGAACATATTGTCTAGCCCAGAATAGATGCTCATTTAATATGTATTATGTAAATCAATGGAAAATGGTGGCTTACATATTTATGTCTCATGCCATTCCACAAGTTCTCTATTACCCCGTGCCATAAAGGAATGTCTGACCCACAGAGGAAACAAAACGAAACAAAAAGTATAAGAAATGGATGAGCAAAATAAAGGATGGGTTTTAGCTTTGTTTCTCCAAAATGACTAACCCTGTACAAAAAGAAATCAGGCCATGAGCCTAAATCATAGGAGCATCACTGGCCAGACAAGAAAGCAAGCACAAAATTTAGGCAGTTTCTCATAGGGTTGCGTGAAGTGACGGCGAACTTAATTGTGACATAGGAAAATAATAATTCAAGTCCAAATATAAGAGGCGGACACATATAGTAAAGAGCAGGAAGGACATGTATGCCATTAATAAACAACAAAGCTAGATCAAATATTTGGATTGCCTATGTAAAACAGTCGAAGTACGAGTTTGGTTAAATTTTAGCTAATGGGGTTGGAGGATAAAAGCTATTGGACAGGATGTATCCACTGATAACATTGACTCTAATTTCAGGATTTAAATCCAGTTACTCAAAGAACCTGGACAATAGCCTGCTAGTGTAGTCGCTGTTGAGAATTGAGGCAGGATTGTAGCATTGAAGTAGAGCTAAATATCTTGATGTTGTAGGCTTAGAACCAAGGGAAACCATTATTTCTCACAAGGGTTTTTTAAATGCCCTTTCATAGTATAATTTCAAGGACTGGATGGGAATGAGGAACTACTTTGGTTTACCCATAGCACTTCATTTATTACAACAGCCTTAGAAAACTGCCAGTGTGCCTTAGATATTAAGCAACTCTACCTCCGTGCTTAAACATGCCTCAGCTTTATTAACAGGGTGTGGGGCAGGAGTCATAGCTGAGAATTTAATCTGTGATTAAAGTGGATTTTTCTATTATTAATCCTATTATGTAGAGGATTTTATGACAATAGCTCAATGGCCAGGAGTGAGGCTTCTTCAGTTACTCTTGGTATCTTCATCTAAACATCTTTTATTTCTAAAACAAACTTTAATTATGACATTACATGCCTTTCAATGGAAAACGTTATAATTATAAGAGAGTTATACCAATATTTAGTTGTATACCATCTCATCTGAATGTTCACATTTTGCAAAGTAATCAGACTAAATTACATCCCTCATTTCTTGCTTAATTTTTCTTGGCAGGAATAAGAACATTCCCAGGGCATATCCCATTTCCCTTATGAAGAGAGCAAGAGTGCACAGGTGGGGAACAAATGCCATTAGCAAAACATAGAGTTAACAATCTAGTGTATCTGTCTAAACCAGAAGAGCATAAAGCCAACAGCACTGGGGATAAGAAGTGGGGAAAGTTGGGACCTGTGGGTAGAAATAACAGTCAGCGGAGAATACATGCCAAGAGTTGGGTAAGGTTAGAGGAATCAAATTGGCAAATAAATAAATGATTCCTTAGAAATCTTTGTCAAAACCTGAAAACTAAGGCCCATGATACTACTCAGTATGAGGTAGCATGAAATCAACTGTCTCTGGAGATGGAGCTAAATTGAATCAGCTCTAAATAACAGAAGGCTGGAGGGTAAGGTCGCAGTAGAATAGGTATCATATAGTCTAAAGCTATCATTTAGCAAAAAGGGAAAATGATGTTAGTAATAACATGACATAGAAAATCAGGTCAATGGTAAACAGGCCATGCTTTCCATTGTATGATGCTGCCTCATCCTCCCAACCATTCATCTATCCGTTTAACCACACATTCATCCAACTAACCAGTAAGCAGTCATATATTCAAGAATCTCTTGTTGAGCAATTTCTGAATATCAATTTCTTTCTGGGTCTTTACCTCAGAATTTAAAGTCTAGCATTGGATAATTACGTATAAAGAGGTAAGCACTGTAAATTGTGATAGAGTGATAACTTTGTTACTATAGAGTTTACCTAGTTCATACTAGTCAAGAATACTTGTTTTTTTATACTCCACAAAAAAAAAAAAAAAAAAAAAACCCACAGCTGAACAAAAAACCAAAAAACTCATAGAGGCAAACAACAGATCATTGGTTATGATAAGGGAAGTGGGGTGGGGGGTGGGCAGGCAAAATGAGTAAAGGTAGTCAACTGTGTGGTGATAGCTGGAAACTAGATTCTAGTTGGTGAGTTAGATATAGTGTAACACACATATGTCAAATTATAATGTTTTATACCTGAAACTTATATAATGTTACAAGCCAGTGTTACCACAAAAATAAAACAAAGTAAAATAATTTAAAATTATTGGAAGAAAAATTAATGTGTTTCCCCCTCTCTGTTTCTTTTATTCATAGCATCAGATACAGTTAAGCACTCAGAATTTCTTGCCTTTTTATTTAATAACAGGATACTTTTACTGGTCAAATAAAATTGAAGGCAAATGAAGGTGAAATTTGCTTTCTTAAGTAATTATATAATCTTTAAATATATTTAGATATATGGAGTAAATATAAAAGGAGTAAAATATCAGTAAATTTAAAAAATAAGAAAAAAATCAATGATTCACAATAATACAGCAGACATACAAAATATTATCATCATTGATTTGCTCATTTGAAAATTATTCAAATTTTTCTTCTCACATTTTGCCTATGAAGAGGAGAATCTTAACAGAAAAAATAGCATTTATAATATAAAACTTCTTATTAATCATCCTCAATGATTCATTAAAAGGTTGAAAATGAATTATAAATTGAACATGACTGTTGTTTTAATAAGTCATTTAAAAACATTAGGTATTGCTAGTGGGCCTTTTATGTTGCACTTCAGTAAGAATTCTGTAGTCACTAATTATTTTTCATAATTAATATTTTGAGTGCAAGGAGAGAAAATGTACTTTTTCACACCAAGAATTTTACATTCATGCACACAAGAGGTGCATCTGTAAAGTGTCAAGTATTCTGACTAGATTAACATGTTTATTTAGAAATAGATGTTTACTATCAAATTATTTTTATTATTGTAATGATACTTACACACTTATATCAACTGAGCTCTCATTATAATACAGAAATCAGCCAAGCATTTCATACTTCTTAACTCCCTTAATCTTCCCACTAACCTTATGATGCATTATTTATTATTATCCCATATAAAGATATAGAAGACAAGGTACCAACAGATTTGGAAACACAATTGATGTTGAAGAGCAGAGCCTGGACTGAGACTCAGATCTGCCTGACTTCAGAGGTATTCATCACCATGCTCACAGCTGCCCCAATTACTTAGGCTTTACCCAGACACCACATAATTCTGAGCTGCCTTTGCTAATTTTTATGTAGAGTTAGGATGATACAGAACCCCAACTCCCAGAGAATGGTAGAGGAATAATTATAATTTTAAAAATCTACAAAGCTCTTGGAGCTGAGAGATGTGCACTAGGAAAATACAAGGTAGTAGTCTTGTTTCTACTGGTTGTGCATATGTGCCCTGATTCTTAAAAAGGAAGAGAGAAAATCAATTGCTCTTCTTCATATCTCCTTGATGGTAATACCAGCTTGGAGCTTTGAGGATTGAATTCATATTCTTCGCCTGAAAGCTCACATTTGACCTTTCACTGTCATGTGTAAGAGATTGCTTTAAGAATTCTAATGTTCTCTAACCTGTTCTATTACATTGGCTCCAGATAAAATCCTGCCTGAGTGAGAGCATTTTGCCTCATCTCCATTGATCAAGTGGCTGTGGCTGAATAGGAGAACTCTCTTGGTCTCCATTGTTTTCCTGTTATCTCTAGAAGGGATTAGGAAAGGAAAAACTCCTTTTCGAAGGTTTTATTCATTTATTCATTTTATTTTTGTGATAGGAAAAAAAATTATTCTTTGAAGACTGCATAGCCCAAATAACAGCCTTTATCATATAGAAGTTTTAAACTCTCAAGGTTTCAGTTACCTCAGTATGAATTATGGGAAATAATGAGTAGCTTGCAGGTTTGTTGTGAGTATAAAATAAAATCATAGTAAAAAGCAGCATATGTGTGTGTGTGATACTAGAAAATTATTTAAACTAATGCCATTCTCCCATGAGTCTACAATGCAACTGCCATTTTCAAATGACAACTTGAGCAAGTGAGAGGGGCCCTTATCACACTTGGCCAACATCTCATATAAGAGCAAAATCCCTGTAAGTAAACTTCAAATTTGTTTTACATCACTAGGGTTTTCGGATGTTTTTGTCACAATTTTTTTTTAACTTTTAGGCTAGAAATTCTATACATAGTCAATAGAGCATCTTAGGTGTGTAATTAATGTTAATATTACTAATATTGATTTCCCTAAAAATATGGCTTCTTTTATTGAAAGAAGGATTTTTGCATTCTATAGCATCTAGCAGGATTCTTGTTATTTAGGAAAAACTTAATAGACATTTGTTGAATAAATAACATCAATGAATAAAAAAAGCAGAGAATGCCTTTCCCACCACATAAAAGATAGCTTGGTCTACCCTGGCAGTGTTAAGACATATCATGGAGCTGTTAGATTTTTAGAACAATCTTTTTTTTTTTTTTTTTAACAAAAATGTATCTTCTGAAGTCTAGGGAGTTTCTTGAAAAATCTTAAAATAATGAAGGGTGGCAACTGCACACAGATTTACAATCAGAATAGAGTTTTTGTTTTACAATACTCTTACCATTTTACCATAATCTATCATCTTCCTTACAATTCATTAACAATCAAGTTTGGTTTCTTGGACTTGGAATAAACCATGACCAAAGTTAGGCCTTTGTACCAATGGCTAGGTAGGTGTGATGTCAGCACTCCCTGGAGTTGAAAGGGAGCTTTCCCCCTCTTATTAATGATCCATTCAAATTGTCCAGGTGAGAAGATAAATACAACCACATTCAGTATGTGGACTTGTCTCTGGGTGGAATTCTTTGGAGACAGCTCAGCATCATTTCTAATTTGAAAAGAATAACAAATGAATGGTAAGGTGCCAAAATGATGATTGCATTTCTGTTCATGAAGCAACAATTAAATATTTAAAGTTTGCTTGTATGTCTGCTTATTTTGGAGAAGTTTTCTATTTGGCTTCATTGGAACAGAGATTATTTTTGAAAACACATGCATTTCCATTAGAACCACTTTCGTCATCATTCTATGCCACCAAATTTAGCTTCCTCAGCATAAATTAATATACAGCTCTTCTACCATAAAAACACTTTAGAAAGTACAGAAGGCAGTTCCAGGTGCATGCTAAGATAATCACCGCAGTAGCTATCGTAATATTGCTTAATTACGCTTGTCTGCCATGAAAGAAAATAGGGGAAGTTATAATTTCCATATTGCTTATTGATCAGGTATACCTGCTGCATTGCACAAGTTTATAAAGGTCATGGATTTGTTTTCAGAGTTCTTCTTTAACAAACAATGAAACAGTAAACAATATACATAAACAGATGAACTTTGCTGGACACAATTTAGTATTAGCCCATCTCTCATAGAGAACATCCCAGCCCTCACCAGTAAAACAAGACAATATCCTTGAGCAAGGCTTGAAAAATCTATGTAAATTGTCCCAGGGTCAGGGAAATAGTTGAATCCATTAAATTGTAGTCCTTGGCCTAGAGTTCATGCCCAGCATATACCCATTAATGAAAGCAGGAATCAATAAATGCAATGAGTGAAGGAATGAATACATTTGAAATCTAACTTTTTGCTTGGTTATTTATTCCATCAAAGGGGAGATAATTGGAAAGCCTCAAATCTGTATGTACAACTATACATACATATAACTGAACAACTCAAAGCATGAACCTTTATGTAAACTACAGACTTTAGCTAATACTAATCTATCAAAATGTTAATAATAAGGGACCCTATGCACAAGAATTGGGAAGAATACATGGAACTTCTGTATTTCCTGTCTAATTTTTCTATAAACCTAAAAGTGCTCTTAAAATAGTCTATTATTTATTTAGAAAGTAAAAGTTTCAACTAAATCACATTTTAATAGTTCTACCTTTGTTGTACTTGAAGAAAAACAATGTATGGTATGAGACTAATCTTACTGATGTTATGTAATGCTCACATATTTGCAATCACTAGATCCACTGAAAATTGAAGGGTAAAATCTCTGTATTTGAAAGAAAGATTTTGAAATGTGTCTATTGTGTGGGATGTAAACCATGATTAAAAGTGGGTTCTTTCTCCTGACTGATAATTCTGTCTCATTTATAAAGGTAGTAATTACCAGCCCATCAATTCATCTCACAGATATGTGTAGCTGTAATGAATATAGATGTGTTGCATTCATCTAAATTGAATACATTTAAATGAATACATCCATTGTACATTAGACAAGAAGTACTTTCATTTAGCCATTATTCTTGCTGTAACTATTTATTGTAAAAATGCAATTAATAATATCTGACATTTCATTTTCTAATGTAAGAGAAATCAATGAAAAATGTCAGGTAACTAGGTTTTCTAGAAAGTTGTTATTGACATCTGCTCAATTACAAATCTTTTTCTTTTAATTCAGCATTTGTAACAGCTTAGGGGAGAAATGGACAGGAAGAGATGCTGGACTAAACATTGCTCACTTTGCTTCATAATTGACCGCAAGTATTTTACCTTCATATATTCAAGTGATTGTCAGGTAAATTCTCATTCTTCAGCCTTCTCAGATAGTCCTGGTATTAGTCTGTATATTTCAAGAATCATGTTTACATTCTACATGTGCTAAGACAGGCCTGGAGACTCCTGAAGTGATGTGTTAAAATAGCATAAATCCAATGGCTTTGCTGTTGAAGCAGGAGAAGCAAAGCAGATAAATGCCAGAATTCTAAGGGAATTTGCTCTGTTCTCCTGAATGTTTGTAACGTGTCTGATGAAAAGTCTGCTACATTTGGTTCACTTGCTCCATAACCAGAGATGTTTAAGAAGTGATTGTGCTCACAAAGGCACTTCATTACTTCAAACCGGCTATTGCTCCAGGCTTCTATCTGTTGAAATTCTAACAAGTAATTTACTTTCAAATTTAAAGAAAACCAGCAATTGTAAAAAATATATATATATATGCTATACAGAAACACTGTGTCCCAAGTCTTGAGATATTAACTTCAAGCTGGGAAATGTGTCAAAGTAAGGCACATCTATTAAAATGGTAGTTTACTTTGAGAGAAAGGGATTTACAATTGTGCTCTATGTTCATTTCAAAATCATGGAATGATGTAAGGAAAGCTTAGCTCAATTGTCATATAATGTTCAAGAATTATTTGTTACTTATATTTTGCCTATTGTTATTCTCACACAACTTTGCAAAACTTTTGTAATTTCTGAAAGCATATAAAAAGAAGTGTGTATATCAGTTTTGGGTATACATACTTGATTTTTGAAAACAAATTAAAAATACTTGTCAGTCACCCTGGCCACTGTGACTCAATTGCTTAGAGTGTCATCCCAAACATAGAAAGACTGCAGGTTTGATTCACAATCAGTGCACATGCCTACCTTGTGGGTTCCACCTTGTGGGTTCTATCCCTGGTCAGGTCACCTGAAGGAGGCAACAGATTGATATTTCTCTCTCACATTGATATGTCTCTCTTTCTTTCTCTCTCTCTCTCTCTCTCTCTCTCTCTCTCTCTCTCTCTCTCTCTTCCTCTCACTCTCTCTCCATTCCCCTCTCTCTCAAATCTAAAATAAGCATGTCCTCACAACAAACAAACAAACAAACAAACAAACAACACCTTGTCAGTTGAAGTCAGAAAGCCCGATTAGCTGGAAACTGGGACTAAAATAAATATGTTTCATAATCATAGTATCAATAGTGCGTGCACCCAGATTGTGGGCAGCAGTCTACAGTTGAAACAGATAGTCACAGCTCTTAAGCAGTTAAACAATCCTTAAATATTGTTAACACTAGTACCAACTCAAGCCATATAGCTGTGCTCTAATTGTGTGTGTGTGTGTGTGTGTGTGTGTGTGTGTGTGTGTAACTAGTCTGAAAAGAGAGTCAGCTACAATCAATCGGAAGTTATGCATCCATTGCAAAAGAAGTGGAATAGAAAGTTAGAATCATGATACAAGCATGTCATTAGAAGGGACCCCAGAAATTCTTTGCCAAATTAAAATAAAAATGCAGTTCTTTGGTTTCCCAAGGTTGATGTAGGATAGGTAGCAAATCTGGGATGAGAACTCAAGTTATAGACTCCGACCTTTGGGACCAATGGCAGAACATTCATTCTATTTTCTCATTTGGGAAAGGGGTGTGATCTAAGAACTAGAATTTTGTGTCTCTGAAGCTCAAGATGTATAAATGAATATTTAGAGACTTTACGCTGACATATAAATATTATTTCTTAAGCCATATCATCAACATCTCTTTAACAACACAATTGCAAAGTATGTTCATAACTCTTGGAATGCTAGAAATAGAAAAGTTTCCATTTCAAACCATCTCTTATGGGAGGAGACAGAATCACACTTCATAGAGGATTCCCTCTTTTATTCCCTTAAGTTTTTTTTTTAAAGCATTTAAAGCTTTATGAGTCCATAGACTGTTTGTTATAGGTAGTTATAGTGGATTGAGAGCTGAATTTAGCCAGGACTACAGACTAACTTTAGAAAGGAGTAAGCTACCTTCTTTCATGATATTGGAGGGATATCTGAGATAAAAAGGGTAAAAAGAAAAAGATAAAAGAATCCATACTTAAGGTATTTTGCTTACAAACAACTTTCTTATGATTCCCTTGAAGGTATTTGGTGTAGAACAGGAATTTTGTTGTGTTATGAATGTTGGGACTATTCATTGTGTTACTATGCTGTGCAAGATAATATAACACACAATTCCTGTTCCTAAGGGACTCTCTGACTACCTACAGGGATCAAATTAATTCACAAATTGAAAGTGACAAGAGAAAGCAATGTCTGATCATATGGTAGGGATTTAAAGTGCTGTGTGTATTCAGAGGAGGGAAATGGCCATGCTGCTCTGTAAAATGCCTAAGCAGAACACCTAAGCAGAATATATCTATTAAAATAGAATTCTATAGTAGAAATTAGTAGTTTTAGATTTGACTTGTACATATAAAAATGACACTTGAAGGGCTCTTTAATTCTTGAGTTTAAGAATGTGACATAAAGTACTGCTGCGAATGAATGAACCTACATTTAGTGATGAGAATAGTACAGATTATATTTGAAGTACAAAAAGCCATACAAATTTTAGAGAGGACATGATTCTTAGTCCCCATTTTCTCTTCTATTACAGAAGGTATTTAAAAAAATCTTTATTGTTGAAAGCATTTTACACATATCCCCGCTTCCCCCTCTCCACATTGAACCCTTCTAGCCCGTCCCCATCCCCCACCCCAGGCCTTCACCACACTATTGCCTGTGTCCATGAGTTATGTATATATGCACACAAGTTCTCTGGCTGATCTATTCCCACCCCTGCCTTCCCTCTGAGATTCGACCGTCTGTTCCATGCTTCTATGTCTCTGGATCTATTTTGTTCATCAGTTTATTTTGTTCATTAGATTCTATATATGAGTGAGATCATGTGATATTTGTCTTTCTCTGACTGGCTTATTTCCCTTAGCATAATATTCTCCAGGCCCCACCATGCTGTATGAAAGGGTAAGATATCCTTTTTCTTTTTTTTTTTTTTTCTTACTGCTGCATAGTATTCCCTGGTATAAATGTACCACAGCTTTTCTTTTTTCCAAACATCTATTGATGGGCTATTTCCAGATCTTAGCTATTATAATTTGTGCAGATATGAACATAGAGGTGCATACATTCTTTCTGATTGGTGCTGGTGGGAATGCAGACTGGTGCAGCCATTATAGAAGGTATTATTTCTGACCAGTAGCTAAAATTGGAATTATGAGCCTATCTTGTTTCTCAGGATATTCTGTGTAATTTATTCCCAGAACATCTCTTTTGAGCTTTCTGCCTCTTATGTCAGTGTCTTTATACAAAGTCTGAGTTCTCCTTGAATGATCAAAGTACAATTGAATAATTTTAAAAGTTGACATTCTCTGGGACTGACCAAAACCAGATCAGTGTTCCTCAACGGGAAACCATTTGTCATGGGATATTTTTCAGAAGTCCTCATTTTCAGATAAAATTGAACATCCCCGCTAGAGATTTTAAAGACTAAAAATAGGATTTCAAAGATTGGAAATAAATATTTATATTATTACTGTGTTGCTATTGCTGTGTTAGGTGCTATTGGAGTTGTATAAGATGCAGAAAGTATTGTCCCTGTACAAAAAGAATGTGTAGTTGGCTAATGGGGATAGAACATGAGGAAAACAAAGAAGTACTTTTCATGTCATAAAGAGCAAGAGCATTAAGGAGACACAGAGATAGAGATCAGAGTCTGAATCCCAGCTCAGCCACTTGCAAACTACACGGCCTTCAGTACATCTATTAATTTATGTAATAGAATGATCATGTCTCTCTTGCAGGATGATTGTAATCCTATAAAATAAAGAGATAATATGCTAATTAGACCAAATAGCAGAACAACCATCCGACAACCTTCCGGATGAATCCGGGCTGTGAGGGACTGCGAGGGCCGGCTGGGACTACAAGGGCCGAGCCTCTTGCACGAATTTCATGCATTGGACCTCTAGTAATTAAATAAGCTCAAACATAAAAAGCACCTAACACAATTGTTTCAGGCACGACAAAGCAGGTACACCTGTAATAGCAAATACAGAAACATGCATTAGATTTGAGTGTAATATACTGTGACAATTACACACAGACATTGGGCTGCTTAGAGGAGAAGTGTCTGGGTTGGGAATGGAGACTTGAGGGAGAGTCGTTGAGGACTATACTGAAACATGCTGGCTCCACTAGGGCAGGGGGAGCCAAGCCTCCCTTGGCTGACACCCAAACACTGTAAGTAAATGAAGAATGGGCCCACAAAGTCCAATAAAAAGGATTTCTTCCCACAGGGAAGAGATGTAGTTAGCTGTACCAGCTTGAGTGATGTACAATGCGGATGACGAAGTTTTCTTCCTTTGGGACCTGTCTTTGTGTTGCAAACTAAAGGGGGATATTCAATGCAGAGACAAGGAGAAGCCTCAGCCAGACACTTCATCATTTCCCTGTGAGGGCACTAGTGCCCTTTATCGCTGACTCCTTATTTCCAAACTCCCCATGGCACCATATTCCACATAAGTTACTTGCTAGAAATAATGTTCTTTGCATTAAACATACATTTCCTTTCTGTAAACAGGCTCTACTTTCCCTTGCAGATGGTGAGCTGAGCTGGCTTCTTGGCCCAGCCTTTTGCCTCTGTGCCTTTTGGGTTTCTGCCTTTCTTCTAATTTTTTAAAGTACTTTTTTTTGTTTGCTATTGAACAAAAGCTTTAGATCAGGGGTCCTCAAACTACGGCCTGCGGGCCACATGCAAATACAAATATTGTATTTTTCTTCCCATTTTGTTTTTTTACTTCAAAAGAAGATATGTGCAGTGTGCATAGGAATTTGTTCATAGTTTTTTTTTTTTAAACTATAGTCCGGCCCTCCAACGGTCTGAGGGACAGTGAACTGGCCCCCTGTTTAAAAAGTTTGAGGATCCCTGCTAGATATTTTTTGTTAAATTGCTACTACTCTATAAAAATGATGATTTGATCAACAAACAACAAGTGTTGGAGAGGACGTGGGGAAAAGGAACCCTTCTGCACTGTTGGTGGGAATGCAGACTGGTGCAGCCACTGTGTAGAACAGTATGGAGCTACCTCAAAAAACTAAAAATGGAACTCCCATTTGACTCAGTGATCCCACTGGTAGGAATATATCCCAAGAAACCAGAAACGCCAATCAGAAAGGATATATGCACCCCTATGTTCATAGCAGCTCAATTCACAATAGCTAAAATCTGGAAACAGCCCGTCAGTACATGAGTGGATAAAAAAGCTGTGGTACACTTACACCATGGAACACTATGCAAACTGTAAACA
>NW_006383018.1:1440533-1443949 GCF_000327345.1 Myotis davidii | reverse complement strand
GGTGCAGTTCAGTAAAATTTAATGCCAGACAGTTAAAACAGTCCAAAGGCAAAACGTTCGCAGTAAGAGGCAACTTTCTTGGGGGGGATGAGGACACATTTGTAATACCTTAACTAATAAAAAAAGAGAAAGAAACAGTTCAGAAAATAAAAATAAATAAATAAAAATGATGACTTGAAAGTGTATCAATTTATAACATACAGGAATCTACTTCAGAGATTAACAACAGATAATGTTTACTCATTCTGCGATGGCATGTCTTAACTTTTATTACATTTCTGTGAAAATATTCCTTAGGTGTCATGACAAATAATCTCAAGGTCACTTTATTTCTCATGTAGTATAAAACGTGCTAATTTGCAATATTTTTTCACCAACTGCTTTATGACTTGATTCTATAATGTCCTCATTAAAAGAAGAAAAATGTATTCTTACAAATGCTATTAATATAATAAGCACTGACTCATGGTGACTGCAAACCTGGAAGGTGGTTTGAAATTACTTTGTACATTATGCATGTTATTAGTAATGACGAAATGGCAAGAACAATTTTTATGGGCTCTAACTAAAGAGGCTATCTAGATCCACACTAATTATTTTTTCCATTTAGCAAGTAAAAGTTTTAAAATGACTTATGTATGTATGTATAAGTGTAGGTGTGGTAGCATTCTCATAAAATAGTCCCCTTTAACCTGTGTTCCTTAAATCAACTCATTAGTTGATCAAGCTAGTATTATAATTAAACTTGAATTTGTAAAGGTTTAATTGTCTATTGATGTTTCTCAATTCTTCTGTTGTCCATTTAGTTACTATTTACATGAAAATGTGGATGGTCTAAGGTCAGTGTTCTACTCATCAATCTTTAATGACCAGATGTGTATGTGGAAACACACCAATACGATGTCATTATTTTAAAAAAGATTTAGCTACATCTAAGAATTCAATCTGCTAATCAATTGAAGAACAATTTATTCAGACAGAAATGAAGTCATGTTTCTTCAATATTCAAAATTAAGACACTTTCTTGTGTCTCCATTTAACTAAATTAAATTTAGCTTCACGAAACCTATGCATAAATTTTCTATTATAATAAGGGAGGAAATAAAAAAAAGCCATGTGTGTTCTTAAGAGCTAAATATGAATTCTAATGAGTAAATAAGTAACAAGTATATTAAGACCTAACATTCCTATTTCCTCATAAGTAAAATTTCAAGAACATTTACTAGTATTTCCCTTTTATCTTTTTTTTTTTAATCCTGATTGATTTTTCCATTGGTTTTGAGAGAGAGTGGAAGAGAGAGGAAAAGAAAGAGAAATATGGATGTGAGAGAAACACATTGATTGGTTGTCTTCTGTGTGTTCCCCAACCAGGGCCCAGGCCAGGGAGGAGCCTGCAACCTAGTACTGCCCTTGACCAGAATCCAACTGGGACCCTTTTGTCCACAGGGCGATGCTCTATCCACTGAGCCAAAGCAACTAGGCTCGCCTTTTATCTTAATGCATAAGTTACACAAAGGAGATAACTGAGAACATTCATATGCAAAATATGATTGTAATCAGGTAGCTAAGGGAAGAAAAAAGAGAAAATAAATGGAAGAGCTATTATGCAGATATATTCTTTGGTAGAAAACAAATTTGCACACACACAAAAAAACCTATTAACAAATGGAAAACTTTACATACTGTGCTTTGTGTCTGTGCCTTTTACCCTCTTTTAAACCTTCTTCTCACTCAACATAATTATTTTGAGCTTAATCCACCTTGGATGTCATTTGTTCATTTTTATTGTTGTGTGGTGTTCTATTGCATGGTGATTTCATAATTGTTTATGCATCTCCCTGTTGATGGGCATCTGGGTTCTTCCCAGTGGTTACTCTGAACCGGGGGACAGGTGGGAGGGTGGAAGGAGTAGAAGGAACTTATTAATGGGCAGACACTAAGAAACATATGGCAGCGATAAACATGTGAAACTATCTTAATTGTAGTGGTGATTTTATGGATGTTTACATATGTCATAACTGATTATACTGTACACACTAAATATGTCCAATGTTAACATATTAATCTTTAGTCTTTCCAATTTATTTTGTCCTAATAAAAATTTTTATTGTCTGTTGGGAAAAGATTTAGGCAGATATTATCCCAAATATTACAGCAATAATATTTTCTTCCAGCATTTAATTATTTCCTCTTTATCCTATTCTAAAAAATTAACATTATTTTCATAATTTTGCATAAATATCAAGGTTGATTTTATTGCCAGATAAAGTTTTAATCACACATTTCCATTTCCCTGGGTAAGGTAAAACTTAATGTGGAAAATATGCTTGGTTGATACGCTCAGGTCTAAAACATCCAATTCAGATTACTCCCCCTGCCACTTAATTATATTTTTATTCTGATTCCCTATAATGTCTTCAGGCAATTATTTCTCAATTTTCCCATGTATCCTTTGTGTCCTGGTAGTATATTTACCTTTATTTTATGGAGGTGGTGGAGAATTTTTAAGTTCATAATGCAAATACTATTGAATGTTAACCAAATAATAAAAAGAGACAGAGAGAGAGAGATTGCATGAGTCATTACAGGGAGCTTAACATATCACCGAAGTGATAACAAGAGGTTCAGTTGATGAGATAGTTCATTCATACCCTGAAGGCATAACCATAACAACTAATGAAATATTCAACGTTTCGTCCAAAGCAAACTCAATAATTTGGTGGGCTATATTTTGCACTCTCAGTGTTTATGAAGCATTAACAACATTCAGGTGACAATTTTGTGTTATAAAAAGTAATTTATTTTGCTTTATGGCCACTTGGCAGTGGCTGCTGAACATCATTGCTAATCACAATGTATTACATACTTAAATTAACTGCTCACTTGCATATTTTATAGATTTGTAATAAATATTGAAAATTAAAATACTGGTATTTATATTAAAATTTCCAAAACTTATTTTTTTGAAATACATATGATAATTTGGTATGTAAAATGAATATTTTATGCAATTTTTCTTTATTTTGTTCTTGAAGATTGGTTCTATTTAGTTTGTTTTTTTGTTGATTTTGTGTTTAGGAAACATCTATCTTACCTAAATTGGACATATAACTTAGAAGCACCATTTGTATGAAGAAAACGCAATAACTGGTGTGAGTCCTGTTTTGAGGCAGGAGGCCAGGGATACCTCAGGTCTGCACCTAGCTTCACTACCAGCTGGATGTGTGTGCCTCCCTCACTCTCTTTTCCTGTCTTTCAAAGTGATTTGACTTATTTAGCTAGTCAGGGAAAGACAGATATCACATGATCTCACTCATATGTGGAATCTAATGAGCAAAATAAACTGATGAATAAAATAGATCCAGAGACACAGAAGCATGGGAAAACAGACTGTGGAATTTCAAAAAGAAGGCAGA
>NW_006383018.1:1440203-1440517 GCF_000327345.1 Myotis davidii | reverse complement strand
ATCAGCCAAAGAGCTTGTATGCATATATGCATAACCCATGGACACAGACAATAGGGTGGTGAAGGCCTGGGGTTGGGGAGCAGGCGCGGGGGAAAGGAGGGCTGGAAGAGGTCAATTGGGGGAAAAAGGAGGACATATATAATACTTTCCACAATAAAGATTTAACAAAAGATTAAAATATATATTCAAAAAAGAGGGTTTGATTAAATAGACAAGTTTATTTTAAACTCTAAGACTGCGACTTTCAGTTTTGTGTTTTGGGGACAGGATTCTTACATATTAAAGTGTATGCTTAAGGAGAAAAAGAGTTGGTA
>NW_006383018.1:1436807-1440153 GCF_000327345.1 Myotis davidii | reverse complement strand
TAGAGAGAGAGAAAGGGAGAGGGAGAGAAAGAGCATTGATGTGGAAAACATTGATCAATTGCTTCCTGCACACCCCCTACTGGGGATCAAATCACAACCTGGGCATGAGCCCTGAGTGGGAATCGAACTGGTGACCTCTCAGTGCGTGGGATGATGCTCTACCAACTGAACCACACTGGCCAGGGACGTAATAGAATATTTCTGACAAAAAATTATGAAAGTAAGAGTTTGGGGGAGAAAAGGCTGAAGTTTTTTCAGGCTTACTGGTTTCCATAATGATTTAGCCATTGATAGAATAGATGAATAGTCACTAACTTCTATAATCCTCTACCACCATAGACAAAGCCCAAAGCACAAGAAGACATTATACTAAAATAGAGGTCTGGTGCACGGATTCGTGCACCGGTAGGGTCTCTTGGCCTGGTTTGTGGGGATCGGGCCAAAACTGGCTCTCTGACATCCGCCGAGGGGTCCTGGATTGAGAGAGGGCACAGGCCAGGCTGAGGGACTCCACCAGTGCACGGTCAGGGCCCGGTAGGAACCGTGGGAAAGTTCCCAGGGTGTGTCCGATCCATCTCACCCAGTCCCGATTGGCCGATCCCTATTGATTGGAGTGTCTGCCCCCTGGTGGTCAGTGCACATCATAGTGACTGGTCAAATGGTCAAAGAATGGTCGGACACTTCACATATTAAGCTTTTATTATATAGGATATCACCTATCACACATTCATAACATATATATATAAACCGTCTAAATATTTGTGCCAAAATAAAAGACATGTTTATACAATTACACTTTAAATGTGTGATACCCATTTATTTAGCCTCTTTTATACTTTGTTTTTATTTGTTGTGAGTTCATTTATTTGGAGCTCCCTTAGTTCCTATTTAGTAAAGATAAATGACTAAAAGAAATCAATGTACTGTTTTTATTGCTATACTTTCACATTTTCAATCCACTAGCTTGAAAGAATATGATGGATTGAAATTTGCAAGGTAGAAAATATTCCCTTCCAATGAAATGAGCTTTTATGTCATGAAACGAAAGGAAAATATTTTGAAATTGAGAAGGTCAATCCAACCACTAAAAGCTATAGTTGATTTGTTATTACCGTGGTGGTAAATGCAATGATTGGAAGAGATCTGGTTTGGATTTCAAATATGGAATCCCACACAGCAACATCCCAAATCTATAATTAGGGATTAATTAAATCTCCAAAAAAATCAAAAGTCTGATATTTGAGCTTTTGCAAAAAAAAAAAAAAAATGCTGAGAATAACTTTGAAATTACATTCCAGGGCAGTCATTAAGGTTGACGGATTCTATCAGAATCTTGATGAAAATAGTTAGATTAGAAAGGCAGGGTCCGGAGAAGTTGGTTTGTCCCTTGAGGTCCTTGGAATAATTGTTTCCTTGGAAATTATATTGCAAACGGTCATTATTTTCAAAGTGAGCAGAAGAAAAGTGATCTTCTCAGTTGCCAAAATATGTGTTTATAAATGCAACACAACTACTAAGCTGTATTACTCAAGGCTCATGTAGGTGAACACATATATTGTTTGCTTTTTCTAAACACCTTTTTTAATTAAAAAGAGATTACTATGGGGGAATTTATTTATTTCAAAATTAGATTGCTGGCATATAGCTAATGGGAACTATTTCTCAGATATGAACAAAGTTGTTTGCCCTTTTATGAACAGAAAAGAGTTGGGATGGGGATATAACCTTTAAAAGGAATACAAATAAAGGGAAAAATGAAGTCTGGAAGTGTTTATATTTTGGTGTTTGGTTTTATATATTTGGATATATGAATGAAATATCTTTACTTCTTTCTGTTTTATTTTTTTGCCCCTAGTTTTGGGGGTAGTTCTTATAAAATAGTAGCATACAAATTTTATTATATCAAACAAGAAATATTTTTTTCTAGATAAGAATAAAAATGCTGATACTTAGGGTGATAAATTTTCTTATGTACTCAAAGCTAACTTTTACATAGAACAAAATAAACTAGCTTTTAAAAAGTTCATTTTTTTTAATAGGAATTAGCTGTATTATGTCTAATAATATTTCTAAAATAGTTCCATATTGTGACAGGGATAATTTGTTTTTAGAAATACTTTAAGAAACACCAGTAATAAAAACTGGTGTTTTTATTAATTTTTATTTGTAAAATTATGGTATCACTATTTCAACGGACAATATATGCATATTCATATTGATTGTTAAACTTTCACATTCTCTTTTTTTCCTCTTATGGAATTTATCAGGGTGACACTGGTTAACAAAATTATACAGGCTTCAGGTGCACAATTCCATAACCTATCATCTGTACACTGTGCTGTGTGCATCACCTTCACCTCTTTTTAACAGTTAAATTTGCATTATATGACTACAAAGTTCAAATGGTCATCTTATCATATCAACATATGTGTATAGGCACAATAAATTCTAATGATAAAAATCGTTAACCATGCCTTCCATATTTGTGAATGCAGTAAGGCTTTTAAAGAACTAATTTTTGCCCAAATTTTCCTGGGATAGCATATATCCTGTTTGGTGTCACTAAGACAGACAATTTTAGGTTTGGAAAATATGTTAATTATAATATTGATAGTAAATAGGCATCTAAGTTAATACATAAGTTATGGATTGTCTCAAACACGGTTCTTTAGAGCAACTCAAGCGGTAGCCTCTGAACATAGTAATATGTGTGCACAACAGCTTACATAAAGAAGAATAACAGAGCCACAAACTAGAGGACTCAGGGATGGAATCTATATCTTATAAAAGAAGAGAGTTAAGAGTGTTCTTTAAATACCAGAAAGAGCAAACACCACAAAAGCATTATTTTAAATATTAAAATCACAAAACCAACTAAACACAGAACTGAAAAAGAATTTAACAAGAGAAAGAACTGATAATTTGAAGTTCATATTCCTTATGTTAAATGCTTTATAAGGATTATATGGCATTATTGACCATTTATTCTTCTCTAAGAGACATTTGGAGGAAGAGGAGATAAAAAACAAGTAATTTACCCTTTTCCTGTTATTTTATCCATGAAATGAATCCATAAACTGGATTTCAGAAGCTGCCCTACTAGGCTTTAGTTTTCGCTGTTATGTATAAGAGCCCTGTCCTCACAAACGTAATGATTCCATTATCCTAGTCTGATCTTATTCTGCATCACCTTCCATACATCTAACCTTAGCCCAGACCAGTCTTTGCATGATGGGGATTCAGGAAGCTGTTTGACCATTTGCTTGAATGTGCTTGATTTCGCAGTAACAGCAGCTCATAAAAAGGCTAACTGTATGAAAGACTGAAATTAAGGGCTCATAAAAAA
>NW_006383018.1:1429028-1436770 GCF_000327345.1 Myotis davidii | reverse complement strand
ACTCTAGTCTCCCAATGAGATACTGGATTTGGAAGCTGCATATTCAAATGCCAGAAGGATTTAGACATAAATGTGCAGATGGCTGTATAAATAAAATTACTGTCACTGACTTCTTATTTTTCTTCATAAAACTGGTGCTGTGATTCTGGCTAATCTTGTCACAGCCATTTTACCATTAAGGAAGGCATTATTTGAAAATTAAAAGCTTTCCTATTTTTCATTCGCATCTGAGATTTTGCTCTAGCTGAGTTTGCAGATGTACTCAGAAAATGCAGTATTTGGAGTTTTAAAAAAATGAGTAAGCAGAAGGAAAATCTGCTACATCATTACTTCTTTTGAGAAAGAATATTTTTAAAAGAGGAAATGAGTTTTGTAGATTTTTTCCAATAGTATTTTTCCTAACTTTTCTCCTGCATAGATGAGCAGACCAAATAAGAATATTACTTTGGGGCTATCAGGGATCTTTTGTATGATCCATTATCTCTTACATGAGATTGCCCAATAAATAATGTCATTTGGGTCACCTGCCTAAGGAAAAAAAATGCTTAATTCTTTTTTTTTTATTGTTGATACTATTATAGATGTCCCCCATTCCTCTCCACCATTGCCCATCCCCACCTAGCCCCTGCTCCCCTCTCCAGACCTTCACCACAGTACTGCCTGTGTCAATGGGCTATGCATGTGTTCTTTAGCTAATCTCACCTTCTTTCATCCAGTCCCTGCCACCACCTTTCCCTCTGGGATTCCACAGTCTGTTCCATGTTTCCATGACTTTGATTCTATTTTGTTCATCAGTATATTTTGTTCACTATATTCCACATATTAGTGAGATCATATGGTATTTTTCTTTCTCTGGCAGGTTTATTTCACTTAGCATAATAATATCCAGGCTCATCCATGCTGTCACAAAGGGTAAGACTTCCTTCTTTTAAAAAAATTATAATTGATTTCAGAGAGGAAGGGAGAGGGAGAGAGAACCATCAATGATCGAACCCACGGCCTGGGCATGTGTCCTTGATAGGAATCAAACTTGGGACCCTTCAGTCTGCAGGCTGACCCTCTATCCACTGAGCCAAAGCAGCTAGGGCAAGAGTCAGTAGTAGTCCATTGTGTAAATGTACCATAATTTTTTTATCCATTCATCTCCTGATGGGCATTTGGGCTGTTTTCAGATCTTGGCTATTGTAAATAACACTGCTATGAACATAGGGGGTGCATATATTCTTTCTGATTGATGTTTTGGATTCTTAGGATATATTCCCAGAAATGGGATTGCAGGGTAAAATGTCAGTTCTATTTTTAATTTTTTGAGGAAACTTATACTGGAATCGAACTGTGACCTCCTGGTTCATCAGTTGATGCTCAACCACTGAGCCACACCGACCAGACAGTTTTTAATATTCATTCCCACCAACAGTACATTAGGGTTCCGTTTTCTCTACATCCTCTCCAGCACTTGTTATTTGTTGATTTATTGATGGTAGCCATTCTGGCAGGTGTAAGGTGATATCTCATTTTAGATCTGGTGATTAGTAACATTGGACATTTTTTTCACATGCCATTCTCATGCTTCCTCAATTTTATATTTCAGCCAATTTTAAGGCTCAACTCACTGGCTATGTCTATTACATGAATCCTCCTGCGGTTTTCCTTCCCAAATGTAACCTTTGCCATGAGCCCTAATTGCTCTCCATTCTTTTCATATGACCTTTATTAATTTTCTTCTTGCATATGTACATTGTCTTTAGTTTATATCTCTTAAAGACATAGAACATGCATTCATTTCCATATTTACTAGGATTTAACACTTCCCCTGGTACAGAATATAAAAGTAAATGTTTTTGAAAAAATAGGAATGTTTTCCCTTATCACATGGGCTGAGAAACTAGATGTAGCCAAAAAATAATCCTAAGTGAAATCAGATAATTGGTAGCTTAAACCAAAGAATATGAACCAATAATAAAAATATTCAGTTCGACCTCAAAAATTTTCACCAAAGAATAACTTTCTTTGCACAATGCAATGCATAATCATTGCACAATTCTCTCGTCTATACACCATTATGGAAACAGGCAAAGAATAAGTTGACCCATCTCCCTTAGTTCTCTGGAGGGAGTGTCAAGCTTATTGTTGCTATTTTACAAAATAATCAAGAAAAATGAATTTAATATTCCATCTTTATGTCATTTAAAAGTTGTGTTTTTAAATGAAAAAAAAAAAAGTGTATTCTTCCAGGAGTACTGGTCAACAATAAAAATAAGTAATTGGGTTTTTACCTAACACATACTTATTGTAGATAGTAGTTACAACTATATTAGTCTTCTTTTATAATGTCTTGACATTTATTGCACTAAAATATTCTATTGCCACCTATAATTCTCATAAACACCATAGTATCCTGTATTTGATGGATTTGGATTGTTGATAAGGTCAAGCTCTAATTAGCTTAGCTTTACTTTAAAGAATATACTTTAATAATATCTCTAACAGTTTTTTCTTGCATGCTGTCTTAATGTTGATTCCTGAATTCTATGCTTCTTAAAAATAGAATAAAAGCAAGTGATTTGGTATCTACATAATTAGGTAGCACACCACTGTAATAGTATCTTTAAGCAAGGGAAATTTCCTATTTGATCGTGTTTGAATTAAATGTCATCTGCTCAAAGTTAATTTGTTGCAGTTTCCATTTCAATTAATCCTCAATTTTGAAAGCTTACAGGTTGAAATCTAAAAATGTTTTCTATTGATTTGGTTGCTGATACCCAACAAATTGGCATATAACAGGTCTCTTAGTGAGTACACTTTAAAAAGTGTACCTTTTATTACAATATAAGTTATATACAGTAAAGACTAAATAATAAGCTCAATTAGTTTTTACAATGTAAACATATTATTTTAGCCAGCTTCCAGATCAAGAAATAGACCATTATCAGTGCTGAATAATACCCATCAAGCCCTCTCACAGTCCCTCCTCCTCAAAGAAAATCAATACCCCGACTCCTACCTCTATGACAGTCTTGTGATAAATAGTGTCTTAGTGCCCTTGTCGGCAAACTGCGGCTCACGAGCCACATGCGGCTCTTTGGCCCCTTGAGTGTGGCTCTTCCTAAGCCTTAGGAGTACCCTAATTAAATTAATAACAGTGTACCTACCTATGTAGTTTAAGTTAAAAAAATTTGGCTCTCAAAAGAAATTTCAATCATTGTACTGTTGATATTTGGCTCTGTTGACTAATGAGTTTGCCGACCACTGTCTTAGTGCATTTGAGCTGCTATAACAAAAATACCATAGACTGGGTGGCTTCAACAACATTAATGTCTCACAGTTCTGAAGACTGGGAAGTTCAATATCAAGATATCAGTAGATTTAGTGTCTGGCTAAAGCCCACTTCCAGGCAATTCCACTTCAAAAGATATGTTGCAAATATCCATAACAGTTCTATGAGCAGTTCTTGCTGCGCCTTCACATGTAGAAAAGAGAAAGAGCTCTCGGGGGTCTCTTTCATAAGGGCATTAATTGATCATAGGTCTCTCATCTCATGACCTAATCATTCCCTGAAAGGCTCCACTTCCAATTACCATCGTGTTGCAGATTAGAATTTTAACATATGAATTTTTTTGGGACACATTCAGTCCATTACAGACAGGCAGTAAGTAGGCGATAGATAGATAGATAGATAGATAGATAGATAGATAGATAGGTAGATAGATAGATAGATGACAGGTAGATTAGATAGACTCATCAGTATATGTACTTTTGTGTCTTGTCTCTTTTTATCAAAAATATGGTTATAAGTTCTATTTACATTATTGCTTGTGACAATGTCTTATTCATTTTCATAACTGTATGTTATCCTATTATAGGAATATACCATAATTTGTTCATCCATTCTATTCTTGAAGCACATTTGAGTTGATTCCAGTTTAGAACCCTATAAAAAAGAACTGTTATGAATATTTTGTATATATCTTCTGAAGTGGAATATGGGTCAGGGGACACATATTCAGCTTTATTAAATATTTTATGTATAGATTTAATGTAACTATTTTCTTAATTATATGATATTCAGTAGCCAATGATACCTTATGTTAAATTACTAAAATAATAAATTTGGGTAAATATGGAGAACACAAGTACCTCTATAATAATTAATAAATATAGGGAAGAGAGGAGATTACTGTTCATTGGGTAGAGGTGGTATAAAAAGTGAGATTCCACAACTTTGAATCACAATTTACAAAGAGAAACAGACATACATTCCACACAGTCAGGAAATAACTTTTTGAGTCAAAAAAGTAATATAATTAATTTTTAGGTCTTTGATTCAATAATGTAGAACAGAAAGAGCTCAAGGGATTAACTGATGCCCCAGGAGAGTTCATATCACAGCTTCAATTTATAATCAATTCCTTGAATAGTTGTTTCTAGAAGTGCTGGGTCTCTATGGCACCACTAAAATCACTCATTACCTTCTGTGTAATGCATTCTCTCTTTTAAAAAAATATTTGTATTGTTGAAAGTATTATAGATGTCCCCTTTTCCGCCACTGACCCTTTTAGGGCCCCCTCCCCGCTCCTGCCCAAGGCCTTCACCACACTATTGTTTGAGTCCATGGGTTATGCATATATACCTATAAATTCTTTGGTTAATCTCTTCCTCCCCAATGACACCCCCACCTTCTCTCTCAAATTTTAATGCATTCTCTTCTAATATTATGATAGGATTGGCTTTATTTTTTTAAAGTTTGTTCGTTTTGAGGGCAGGTGAAGATGAAATATACACTATTAATGCATCAAGATGAATGTTGAAACTTTTATTCCAGTCAAAGGCCAATTCCAAAGATAAGATCATCTTTTATTACTTTGAAATGAACTAAAGTGTCAAGAAAGAAGCATGATTTAAATTTTGAATTATAAATGAGATACAATCCCCTGAGTTTTGCTTAACCACAGTGTGTTGGTTATTTCTAAACACCTATATTTCAAATACCAAGTTCTACAAATGTAAATTAAGCACACTAAATTGGCTACATTGCTATAAAACACACTTGGTAGGAAATCTCAAGTTTATTTAGGTGTCAAGAAAAAAAAAGTAACTCCATAGGAAGTAAAATAGTTGACAAGGCAAAAGTAAAAAAACTATATTGGAGGGAAGTAAATCAACACTGGAGTATTCTAGGTGACCTTCTATTTATAGACTCAATTGACTAACATAGGCACAAGCACTCTACACATGCTTTTTGCTTAATTGAAGAGTTTGACTGGGATGTCTAGCTAACATTTTGAAAGAGAGACTATACTAACTGCTGTCACTTTCTCACTTCCCATTTACTCTTATTGTAAAGTGTTGCCCTTTTCCATTTTCTGCTGAAACTACTCTCTCAAAGGTCATCAAAAAATTATGTGTCCCAAGCGAAATGCATCTCATAAATACTCATGCGGATACTTTAGTGCCCTCTGTTTCTTCATTTGGTCATTGCATGTCACAGTGGCCTGTCCCTAATCTATCATTCTTTGACAAGTTTTATTTAAAATATGGTGCCAAGAACTCGAAGTGCCCCTTCAGCTCTGGGTTTGATGAGACCATGAAGTCTTTTGCTAACCACCCATACTATAGGTCAATTATACAAATTCCATCTGAAAGTGTCAGGACTTATTCTTCAAATAAATCTTCCTGTGGTTTCAAAACTCTACTGTCTGGAATTTCAGAGTTTCTTCAAGTTTGAAATGATTCAATTATTAATTAGAGGAAACAATGTAGTTTAGAATTAAGATCTCAGACTTTGAAATCAGATGACCCAAGTTCCAATTCCATTTTTTTGCCATTATTGGCTATTGGACTTTGAGCAAGTTTAAATCTCATAGCCCTACTTTCCTACCTCATAATAATATAGTGCTGTAATAGTGCCCACCACTTAAAATTATTATAAGATATACATAAGATGCCTTTAGAACCTGATAATATTTTTTAAAAAGAAACATATAAGATAATGAATTAAATACCCTACATGACATACTTTTTAAACCCCAAATAATGTATTATTGTTACTTTTGCTATTTCTTTTAGACAGATGTGCAAATCACAAGCATATCTGATAAACTGACCAGAAATTATAGTACAAGTAAGGCTAATTCAAAGTAATCTTATTGGTCATTTACATAATCATTTTTTTCCGGTGTGTTTTGTCACATAGTATCAATCTTACTATAAATAAACCCCAAATTTTATCATGTCAGATTTTTCTGGGTAAGTAAGTGGAGGTACCCCTTTGGGCTGATTATTGAAAGATGAGTAAAAAAATGCTGGGCTATTGAGATAGGGAAGAGTAGTTGAGGCAGGGGAAATCCATGAACGCAGGTGGAAAGGGAGGACCAAACCGCTGGCTGAGTGCTGTTGGAGGTGGCACTTGTGAGGGAGGAGGTGTTAAAGGTGGAGAAGAGCATTATTTTGCTTTAAACTATAAAATGAGACACATGCAATTTTTCCTTGATAAGCCCACTCCTGCAGCAAGGACCTCAGGGGAAAAAACACCCCACACTTTAGCCTTATTAAGAGCTCAAGTTACAAAGCTTGATTCTAAAGGGGACTCGAGAGTCCTTTTATTGAAGGAGATAAGGAGATGGGCTGTTCCACACTTGCTTCCCCCAATTCCCTCAACCTCTTCATTCCTGGTTCAGCACAAGTATAAACTGAAATAAACCTCCACTCATTCTCAATTCATAGGCTCAACAAAAATGATCAACCCATGGCCCTGGCTGGTTTGGCTCAGTGGATAGAGTGTTGGCCTATGGATCGAAAGGTCCCAGGTTTGATGCTGGTCAAGAGCACATGCCCAAGATGCTGGCTCCATCTCCAGTAGGGGGCATGCAGGAGGCAGCAGGTCAATGATTCTCTCTCATCATTGATGTTTCTATCTCTCTCTCCCTCTTCCTTCCTCTCTGAAATCAATAAACATATATTTAAAAAGTAATATAAAAAAGATCAACCCATGCTCAGGGAGTACTGGAGGTGAAGTCATCTGCCATTTTTGTTGTCTACCGTAAAGAACGAGGGCCAAAACATTGGTGGAGCCACAGTGTCTGCATCCACATGTCCATTACTAAAGGAAATGGATGGACACATTCATTAACCAGGCAAATCATTCTGGGCCATGACATCAAACAAGGCATCACCACAGCCCGAAAAAGGTAAAATATCCATTTTTCTCTATTCTGAAATGAAGAGTGAAATTCCGTGTTTTGGGTCATACCTAGTTCAACTTGATATATGTTGCCCTACAAAACAAAAATCTTGAATGACTTTATTTTAAAGTTATTTTTGTAGCCCTGCTACAAAAGAGAAAGGACCATTCTAAGTTAAAATTTGTCAATTCTGTTTGTATCATGTCTCAGAATTTATGGTGTCCTGGATAATATTTTATTAAGCAGCCAAACACACATTTTAATAGCATTAATCCTGAGTCAACTGATCTTTAGGACTTCTGAGGCAAATAACAAAGAATATCAAATTCCCTATTAAATATATAAATTAAAAATATTAAGATGCATTAGTACAACTGCAGGCCAGTCCTTTACTAACATTTCCTCCTTCATTTTCATTATAAAATATGCTAAAATAACGTGGGAAGACCGTTTGCATGCATACCTCAAAATAACCACTACAGGGGTTTCATTTAACTTCAGGTCTGTGAACAAACACTTATTTTCATGGCACAGGTTTGCATTTCCTTAACAGGAGTTACT
>NW_006383018.1:1361942-1428968 GCF_000327345.1 Myotis davidii | reverse complement strand
TATACACACACACACAATGAAAAACTACAAAATGGAAAATGCAAAGAAAAAAATGCCCATTTAGAGAGAGGGTAAAGGAATAGTTATTTACTCAGCACAAAAGGCTATCTCTGTTAAAATACGATTACTTTCCCTAATCATTTCATTGAGTACCACATTTAAATATAGATTATTTGTACTCAAAGCTAAGCACATTGTACTAATTTTGTTCAAATAATGCACTTTATCTTATTACATCTTTGTATTTGTCCTTTAATGACTATTTACTTTACTGTTATTGCTAGGGAATGTCTTTTTTGTGGTTTCTTTAATTTGTATTTAAGATGTAATTAAATATGAGCCTCCTTATAATCATAAGACATTTTCTGACAAGTTGTATAATTTAATGGTCACCACTTGGGCCCCTCAATTTTCTGTTTGATATTCTAGCCTCATTGAACAATGAATGCTATAACCTGCAGCTCTACCTGAGTTGAAATATGCAGAGCTCATGGAACTCTCAAGCATTTTTATAATAGGACTTTCCTTTTATTCTCCTCATAAAGGCCATTTGTTAATTCTGAAAACTCGTATCTCAAGTGTTCACGATGTTTTACTAGTAAAGTAGTGTAGAAGCAAGTAGACTCTGCATATGCTCTTAACTTCCTTTGCTGGAAATGAGTTGCTTTGTTGAAAATACAACTTGGTGACTAAGCCCCATGCTTTCTTGATGCATAGAAATTAATTTAATGTAGGAATCCTAATGTAAGAAAATGAATATTCAGTAGGATAATGGCATACCAAGCAGTATAACCTGAGAGCATTGCTTTTATGTAAAATACCAGTCAGAATTATGCAAAGTATGATGGCATTCTGAAATAATTTCTTTAACAGAAAATAGCCACCATTAATATAAAGTGCACATTACAAAGAATATGAAATTTTCAAGGCATAAATTAAAATGAACTGTAAAACTAGCCAGCACACATTCTGATAACAAGTTCATGAGATGCCATGAAATAGGTGAACTTGGCTGGCAGTGATTCTGTTTAGGAACTGTCTTATTTCTCTTCAAAAAGCAGCTGACACCAGTTATTGCATACTTGCAGTGTTGAACTTCATAATTCCTCAGAGAAGATAAACCAGGTTGAAATCTCTTTCTACATCTGGGATTCTGGAATCTAAACTAAGCATAGTACTTCACAATCACACTTTCCAAACAGAATCTGCTGTTTAGAGTACAAAAGTTCTTTATAGGTTATACATAGGAAAAAGAATAATTACACTAATGGGCTGAATAAAGGCTAATCCATTTAATGTAGGACTCCTGATGTAAGAAAATGAACATTCAGTAAGATAATGGCCTACCAAGCAGTATAGACAGGCATTTAAACATATCTCCACAGGTGTGTCCAGATGTTGCTTTTCGTTATCTTCATTCAGTTCTAGTTAGATTATATTTTCTTTGGCTTTTTCAATAAATATAAAAACAAAAGTCTTCTTGTATAACTTCCATGTTAAATTTCCTGTCTTGGGTTACTCCTAAACTGCAAGTCAGAGATTTCTGTCTTACGAAAAAAGTTATTAAAATTTCCATCATTGGACAAATATACCCCCCAAATTATTCTCATTTATCCTATTGCCCACATCTGCTTTGCAATGTTTTTGTTTTTGTGAATGACAATTTTGTCATTTTATTCATCCATTCAATTTAACCTGGTTACATCTGTTTATCCTCCACACCTGGTGTAGACCTCAGACACTTTCCAGTGGCTGGCAAACTGTGGCTCGCAAGCCACAAGAGGCTCTTTGGCCCCTTGAGTGTGGCTCTTCCACAAAATACCACGAGCGGGCACACACGTACAGTGCAATTGAAACTTCGTGGCCCATGCACAGAAGTCGGTTTTTGTGGAAGAGCCACACTCAAGAGCCAAAGAGCTGCATGTGGCTTGCGAGCCGCAGTTTGCCGAGGCACAGTTTGCTGACTACTGGATAGGCCACGTCTCATCAGCAGAACGCTGACAGCTCAGAGACAGCTCAGTGGCAATGGAGTGCCTCAGCCCTCCGTACAATTCCATATGGGAAATAAGCTCTACAAAAATCAGAACAGTTTCTTCCTTGGCTTGCTAGCTGTAGTGTGAGACAGAATAACCAGTTTAGAACACAAACTCTATATTCTCTTATATCTGGGTTTGGATCCTAACTATTCTCCCCAGTAGCCATGCAATGTTATTTAATCTTAAGGCATCACTGTTTCCTCATATTTAACAGTAAAGTAGAAGTTTATGTCATATATGGCTGCTGTGAGAATTAAATGATATAGCACATATAAAATATGTAGTATAGAGCCAGACACTAGAAAACACTTTATAAATTGCCACTATTTGCATTCTCATTGTTCAGTATAGAGACAAATGGATGAATATTCAGAAGCTTATAGATAGATGGTAGTAATGTTCAATACAGTAATAGGGTGTTATGCTATGAATCTAAACCATCAATATTGCATTACCATAGTTTTTAAGAAAAGAGAGAAGCCTGTTAAACAGTGAGAAAGTTTGTCATCAAAACAGTAATGCTAAAGCCACATTTGGAGCTAAATAAACACACAAAGAGACATTTTTGTATTGTTTAAAGACATAATGGAGAGTTACTGGGAACAGCAACATCAAGAATGACAAAAAACACAGATTATGTACCTACTGTGGCCCTACCACACGCACCACACAGAGGGCATGGCATGGCTCCTGAGGTCTTCTCTCTGGACCTAACTTCTCAGTCTGTGACAACAGAAACAGGCTTGCTTAGCATTTTGCTGGCTTCACAAACTATTTGGTCTACAAATTATATTTACTCACAATTTTTTCCAATTCCCTATGATATTTTCCCCAGAAATGGAAAGTAACAAGGGCACCTCTGAGATCAGATGAATCCTGACATACGATTGCAATTGCCTGAGTTCAGTGTTTCTCAAATTGTTGCCCCTGGGAAAAGTGCCACCTGGTGATAATGGGCAAGGAAAATATATTTTGGTAATTATTCTCAGGGTCATTTCTGTGCTAATGTCAAGGATAGTCTTCTAGACTGTTCTAGAGCAGACTACACAATATTATCAAAATGTGTTTGATCACAAAATGAATATTTTAAGAGACTTTTTAATTTTAAAAATTGTTTCCAGTTTTATTAAATATAATTGATGTATACTATTGTACTAGTCCTAGGTGTACAACATGATGATTTGCTATAACCCGAAATAATTACCACAATACATTTAGTTAACATGCAAAACCTCACAAATACAAATTTCTTTTTTTCTTGTGATGAGAACTTTGAAGACTTATTCTCTTAGCAACTTTTAAATATACAATGGAGTGTTGCTCAGTGAAATATTCTAATGCTTTTGAAGAGTTCTTTAGAAAGCATTGTTAGAGAGATACTTGTTTAGTTGTAAAAAAAATAAATCTTTTCAAGTGAAGGAAGTGTAAAATGGTATTCTCTTGTATAAAAATATCATCTAACATTTGCTAGGTTATCTAAGAGGAAAGAATGGAAGAAGGAAAAGAGGAAGAAAGGAATGTAGTTCACATACTATAATATTTTTCCTATTCAGGAAATAACACTTTTAAACAAAAGCAATACAATTTTTATTTCTTTAATAATTTAAACTCTATTTTTACTATGTCTAAGTTAAATACTAATGAAATCAAGACTTCTTTATATTGCATAAGCCATTGTTTCATGTGCATTCATTTATTCCAATAGGAGAATTGTTTTTAATATAAAATTATAGAGTACTTAGCTCTTGTCACTAGGGAATGTTCTGTGGGCTTCAGTTTCAAAATTTAGCACCGAATTTAGTATATGTAGGTTCAAGAGTGTTGATAGGGCTTTCCCTAGATGAATCCTGCTGGGCTGTAGAAACTGCTTGATTTCAGAAGCTGTGCTGTGCTACTACTCAGAGTAGAACTGCACAATATGCTTTCCCAAACTACAAAGGTCTCTCTGCACAGCTGTGGAGTCAGTCCTCAGTGCTCAGGCTAAAGGCCCCAGCCTGTCCCCTCCTGGTGAACAGAACACTAACCAAGAGGCAGTCTCTCCAGGAAAGATGATGGTGATTCAAGTCCCACAAGGATATGGTGTCCCGGCAGGATGCTCAGCTTTGCCTGAAGGGCACAAATGAGTAGCAGGACCTGAAAAGCGCAGTGTTGTAAGTAGCACGAACCATATAACGTCTCGTCTTAGTTCTGCTACTTATTAGTATGTGACTTTGACCCTGTTAGTTCCACTCTCTCATCCTCATTTCTTCAACTACAAAATGGGAATAATGACACAGGATGGCAGTAAAAATCCAGGTGTATAATGTGCTTAGCATGAAAAAGCATTCAGTCCAGAAGCCAGTTTAATAGTTATATAAATAATGACTATTTGGGGAGAGAAAAATAATCAACAACCAACTGAAAAGCAACAAAAAAGAAACCTCACCCTAAGTTCTTTTAATATCTGACATATGTCTGCATTCTTTCTGATCAGTGTTTCAGAGCTCTGATTTGCTCCTTCATGTAAAACATGATCCATCTTTTTACAATATTAGGTATGTTCCATTTTACAATACTGTGCTATTCAATAGTTACTGATAGGTTTAACTGTGAATTTCTCTCAGTGATTTTTGGCCCTAAAGTCCTCAATTGATCTTTTCATGGCTGGAAAATTTTATTTTGTTAAGAACTACTTCAACAACTGAAAGTACATATAAGGCTTTAAAACCACTGCAGAGCATAATTTTTAAGCATTCTCCAAGATGTCACTACATATGGTTATTTATCACTACATCCCAGAGCATGTTGAATTTTATGAGTGTGACATGATGGATATGACAGGGGAGACACCAGTGAGCCTGATTTATTGCACAAAAACACACACATAAAGTGTGAACAAAGATATCACACAAAGTTCTGTCTCAAAATACAGTTGCTTAATTTATGGATTTTCTGAGCTAAATTAAATGAAATAATTATGAATTAAGAACTCCTTTAAAAATATGTTTAACAATAGAATATCCTAACAGATTGTGTCTTCCCTGGAATTACCATTGTTCAAAGGTATCAAGATGAAGAGAAAGTGGTGAGTAGATATGAGTGTCACAGCATCATCTGTCACAAATGCTCTTGCATCATCATTCAGCTAGCTAGCCTATCTTTAGACCAGATATTAGCTTGATTTGGATTTTTTTTTTTTTTTTGCTTTGAGTACTCAGAAAGTGTTCCAATGGTTCTGTAAGAAAGATGTCTATCTGAAGAGTTTTCCAAATATTTTATATTCCTAAATTGGTTCTCATTCTTAAACTTTCCCTAAATTGATGCAGGTTTTATAAACCATAAATGGAGAGCTTTTATTATAATTTGAATGTTTTCCTCTTAAAGGACTATTAAGCATTAATGTATAAGTACTTTAATTCAACTCAGAGAGAATAATCCTATACCCATGGTTGAAGATTTCAAGAATTAAGTGTTAGATGTAAGAAAGTACTCATTTATGAAATTTTTTCAGCTGCAGAGCTGTTATTCAAATTTCTCTATACCATCAGCTCTTTTGTGGGTGTGTCCATTTTTTTCTGAATTAAATTTATAGGGGTGATATTGGTTAATAAAAATTATATAGGCTTCAAGTGTACAATACATCATATGTACACTGAATTGTGTTCACCACCCAAAGTTACTTCTCCTTCTGTCCCCATGTATTTGATCCCTTTTACCCTTTACTACTCCCATCCTCCTTCTATTTGGTAACCACCATCCCATTGCCTGTGTCTGAGTGATTGTTTGTTTTTCTTGCTTGTCCATTTGTTGTTTTTGGTTTTATATCCCACATATAAGTGAAACCATATGGTTCTTAACTTTTTCCATCTGACTTATTTCACTTAGTATATTCCTAAGATCCATGTTGCCACAAATGACTGGATTTCATCTTTTCTTATGTTTGAGTAATATTCCATTGAATATGTACCACACTGTCTTTATCCAATCATCTATCACAGGACTCTTCAGTTGTTTCTCTTTGACACAAAAAAGATCTGTGGGCAAAGGGATTTACAACTGCTCCACCACTTTGAGTTTTATTACTCATTAGCCAGGGCTACCTCTGGATTTAGATTGGAGATTAGGGAAGAGCTAGCTTATAGATGTGAGAGGATGACTAAATGGGTAATGGTGTTAACTTCTATTTGGCCAACACTCTTGGATGTTTTTTGTTTGTTTGTTTTGGTGGGGTAAGGCACCATCCTTGAGGGTGGGAACACAAGGAAAAGGTCACTATGAGAATTTTAGCTGAGGTGGTACTGTGGAAGACAGGACCACTAAATTAAAAAATGCTGTATAATGACTTGCTTTAGGGTTATGAGAAATTCAGTAACAAACTTTACCTTGAACAATGCTGTAGAACATTTAGTGGATGTTTGAAGCAGAGTCTGAGCTCAGAAAAGCGTTTGAGGCTAGAGTCAACACAGTGATTGAATCCAGAATCACACTGTGAGTTTGCTGAGATACATCCCTTTGTGAAACGTCAAGTTAAGGTTAGAGTTAAGTTAGGCTTGTTGTCATAAGAAGAACATCTCTCTGAGGATTTCTGAAATTAACACAGATGCTGACAGAATAGGCTATTAATTTTCATCAGTTGTATGTTATGCTGTTAGTCATTAAGCCAAGTATATTTGACAAGTTTATTCAATTCATAGCATCAACTTTCAGTATATTTTTTCACTTCAGTTTCCATTATTTACTCTTGGCCTTTTCTGAAAGAAATTCTTTAAATCAAACCTGTTTTCTTGGCTCAGAGACAAATTCACACTTGACCTATTTTTCACCTTCTCTATATGAGTAAAAGAGAAGATGGAAAAATATTTGAACCAGACATAACAGAAATATTTGAACTTATGTGCCTCCCATTGACTTAGTTTATAAGTTTATTTTCAAAGTGAGGCACACCTGAGGAGTTGAATGAAACACAGTATGGTTAAATCTAGGAAATCCTGATGTTAATTCTATACAAAATCTATTGCGAGACATCCTGTGACATGTTCATGTTGAAGGGACAATGTCAATTCAGTAGTAGACACAGGATTAAAATTTAGAGACCATAACATGATTATAGGGCTGCGGCTATTTCACTATACAATACCTTTCAAATATAGTTCTTTTGTACTTAAAATATTTCTTCCCCAAACATCATGAATATTCTATTCCCTTTCAATCTAGAATAACATCATTTTGGGATTGGCTCTTCATGATTCAGAGAAAGATGAATGCCAAGAATAATTACTAGATTGTTATTAAAGAATTCTTTTCAGAATTGCAGTCACCAGATTGAAAGTCTGATAACATCAAAGAATACTATTATCAAAAGACTTTATTCTTTATTATTTTGTTGAAAAAATCTGATGTCCAATTACATTATAGTAGGTGATAATATGTTCATCAAAGAAATGTTTTAGTACATGTTTTACAGCTTATAAAAAGAAAAATGACAGCTTCAGCCATCAAAAGCTTTCTCACTAATTGTGGATGAAAAGTGAGAACTGAGAAAGATGAATCATTAATTAGCTCAGGAGAGCTTGACATTTCCTTTTTAAAAAATAGGATGTGTTAATTAATTTGTATTTCAGATAACACAATTCTGTTTTAAAATAATTTGACGAGATCAGGCATGTTCAGAGTGGTGTGATGGTAGACTTAGAAAAACTTTGAACTTAACAATGTCCAACCTAAGTTTAACCCATATTGTCAGCGAGCTATCCCAGGTACCAGGTTTCAGTAAGTCATATATTTTGTGTCCTTGGACTAAATAGAAACTGAATTACTAGAAGAGAGCCTGTCCTGCCTGAGTTTTGTTCCTGCTCCTCCTCCTGCATCTGTGCTAGTCTCAAGCACATGAGGGTGATTAGAATGCAAAGCATGTGAGACAAAGGGTAAAAGAAGAATGGTAAATCCCATAACTGCATTTCCCTCCTCCCTCCTCACTCACTGATTATCAGGTTCTGAATCCTTCTCACTATAGTAATTAAATGCTTTGCAATTAATTACCATCTTTGGACAAGAGAGATAAGACACAATCACTTGAGCCTACTTATCCTTGACAAGTGCAGGACTTCAGTCTTTATGTATGCAGGTACCACTATTTACAACTCTCACTTTTTCTTTTATTTCAATAGTTTTAATCATTTGAAAAGGGCAAGACCTGGCCCCCAGGCTGTAGTGTGCCCATGGCTGCTCTATCCACTGAGCCAAAGCAGTCAGGGCAAAAGGAAATATATTTTTATATTGTCTAAGGAAAGTAGTGCCAAAGCAACCATTTAAATAAATTAATAGTAATAAAAGTAACAATCATCATGATCATCTCTCCAGAGGAGGTAGGATTCTACAAAGACATGTGCATAAGGAAAACCAGTCAATATTTTTGGAATACCTACTCTGTTCCTGGCATTTTCACATACTGTAACTCATTTTACTCATAGCAATGTGTTAACACTCTCATGTTATAATTGAGAAGTAGATTACCAGAGAGGATTGCAATATGACAAGTTTACACAATTGGAAAATGTCTACCACAATTTCAAGGCTTGGTTCTCCTGTAGCTACCACACTGCAGCTTATGAAAGATACGCTATTTCTTGTTTATTCTCTTTATGTTTACTCATTCATTATAAATTATATTTTCAGCACCTTCTATAAGCAGGCCAGTAGAGGGTCAGAAAAATGAAAAACATGGTTCTTATCTGCAAGGGAACCATAATATAGGAGAGGGAATCAGGCAAGTGAAGAAAAAGGCAAGATAACAACAGATGCTAAAAAAGGAAGGAACCCGAAAGCTCAATAAGGGGAACACATGCTGGGGAAATAAATTCCTGCCGAGAAAGAGGAGGTTAGGAAACTTCTTAGAAAGGATAATACTCAAAGGAAGTCTTTTTTGGGGGGGAAAGAAATAAAAAGTGTTCATATTCAAAGATCATAGAGGGAGCAATGACATGAAAGAGACACTTATGTTTAGAAAACTCCAAAGGGTTCAGGGAGGTTGAAGTACCAAGTGGAAGGTGGGACAGAGTGAGAGAAAGGGTGGTAAGATACATAGAGTCAGAAAATGAAGGGCCTCACAGGCATGACACAGGCTTGATTCTGTAGAAATGTAGAAAAAATCGTGTCAGAGCACAGAACAATCAGGTTTGCATTCTAGGAGCCTCACGAATACAGAGTGGAAGACCGATTTCAGGATGTGGGGCTGGAAGCTAGAAGATCAGGTAGAAATCTATTGCAATTATCCAAGTGAGAGACGGTGAGATATTCAGTTAAGACAGTAGCATGGTTTTTTAGGTAACAGATGATATTTCAGGAATGTGAAGTTGAGACATTTATAAAATTAGCGGTTATTAGAACATGGGGCATTCTGCAAAGGAAGAAATCTAGCATACTTGCTTCTTTCTGGTTGGATGATCAATGGATGTGTTGGATTTGTTCAATGTGAAGTAACACAGACTAGCCAGTCAGACAAAACAAAAGAAAACAAAACAAAACAAATAACTTCTCCCTCTTTCTGGCTTGGGACCCTGTTGCTTTAATAATTTCTGGAAGTCTTGTCCCCTTTCCTCACTGCTCATTTCCCACCCTTCCCCAATTCCTCAATCTGCTAGAGCCATTGAGCCCAGTCATCTGGTTGGAGTTCTCAGGTTTCAACCAACCAAATGATAAGTGAACTTCTAGAGCACATCTTATTTTCATGCTGATGGTGAAAATTAGAAGATGTGATATTTACAAAACACTATGCTTTTGAGTCTTAGTTTCTAATATGTTTGTCATCATGTCTTTGTTTATTATGTAAAATACACATAACATAAAACATACTGATTTAACAATTTTAAGTGTACAGCTCACTAGTACTAAGTACAACCATCACCGCCACCCATATCCAGAACTCTTTTTCATCTTCCAAAATGAAACTCTGTCCATTAAACCATTATTCCTCATTCCCCTCTTCCCACCCTCCCAGTTCCTGGCAAACACTATTTTGCTTTCTTTCTTTTTTAAAATTTCCCTCACCCCACCCCTACATTCCAGCTTCTGGTAACCATCACTGAACCTGGAGGACACCATACTAAGTAAAATAAGCCAGAAACCAAAAGGCAAATATTACATGATATCATTTATATGCGGGATAACTATATATAATGTCATATAACTTCAGACAATTTATTCCTTAATAATAACTCATAATAATAGGGTAGAATGATGGTTAGTTAATGATATTAAAATAGTTTAGAATCTTTATTTTAAAAGAGATGACATTTTAGTTTTTGTCCATATACCCATGGATGATTCCAAAATACTTACAGACTAAGGGACACACACAAAGGCCAATTAGAAAGCATGACCAATGATCTGGAACAGACTCCTGCCTTTGTACCCTACAGGGGCTTTTCAGCTGAATCTTAGCTGTCATAAGATCAGGATATCTGATCTTAATCAATAAAACAGATTAAGAGAATACAATTTTAAATCACCTAAGCCTGAGAAATAACAATCATCTAAAATGTATCAACACTATTTTTGACACCACTTTCTGCATGTGTATAGATAGAACGATCAATGTACTAAAATGCAGGAACATAGTCATACATAATTTTAATAAAAAGCTTTTAATTTTATTTGAATTTAGAAGAAGGAAAGACTATACTGAAGCGGAAGAAATTGCTGAACTTCAGACAAATGATTTCTTAATAAGACCTATGAGTTCCTAAAATATCTCTCTAAAGTATGGACACATTTTTTGAAAAGCAAATTGGTAGTTTAAAGAACAATGTGATGTAGTTTGGGAGAGCATTAGTTGATTCCTTGTTATGAAAGATATAGAAATTTGCTCCCTTATCTCACTTTAAAGTATATGGAAAACTCTTATTAAAAAAGCATGTAAATCATATAATTTATAGTGTTCAATTTGGTTAATCCCAGGAACACCAAATGATTTAACATTGATACTTCTACTAGTGTGATTCATGTTAACAGTTTAAGAGAGAGAGAGAGAGAACAAAGGATTATCAAAATTGATGCAAGGAAATTATTCATAACATATAACGTCTCTATGCAAGGAAAACAGATGAACAAACAAATAAGCAAAACCATATCTGTATCCTATGGTTTGATCCTTAGTGACCTCCCTGAGGGTAGCGAAGATGGGCCATGAGTGTGGATTCCTTGGCCCATTCATCTTCCCTGTGAACCAGTGCCCTGGATTTTTAGCTCCAATCAAAGGTTCTTTAGACAGGGCTTTTGTGACTTACATTGAGGGAAACTGCTTTTTACACAAGATCTGAAGAGGTTTACTTAGATGCTCATTCTCCACCACATTTTGGTCTATCTTCCTGAATACTTTAACAGTTTCATAATTTGCAGTAAATTAATTTACCATCTTCTAGCCAGAAACACATTATGAATGATGAAACTTAAGAGTAGTAATCATGAAAAACATCTGTGGTCTCTCTTCTCAATGAAACAAGTCATTTTCTGCAAGTTTTATTTTATACAGGCAATTAAATTGTTTTTGGAGACCACAGATGTTTGTAATATCTACCACTGTATTTCTAGATCACAGTATCCTATCTAATAAAAGAGAAATATGCAAATTGACCATCACTCCAACACAAAGATGACTATTTGCTGATTCCACACCGGGCAGTTGGACATCCCTTGAGGGGTCCCAAATCGGAGATGGTGCAGTCTGGGCTGAGGGACATACCCTCCCTGCACTCCCCCCCTTCCCCTGTGCACAAATTTCATGTACCGGGCCTCTGGTGTCTTATAATTATATGGGAATGAATGGATGATGGTGCTAATAATAGATTAAACTAAGTAAATATCTATAATAATAAAAGCATAATATGCTAATTAAACTGGACATCCTTCTGGATGACCTTCTGGACGAAGCCAGGGCTGCAAGAGAAGCCTGGGTCCTGGGTGCTTGCTGGCAGCTGGAGGGAAGCCTGAGTCCCGGGTGCCAGAGGGAAGCCAGTGCCGGCAGCCAAGGGAAGGAAGGCCTGCTTTTGCACAAATTTCGTTCATTGGCCTTCTAGTATAAAATAATGAATTAGATCAAGGAGTTTCTAAGAAAATAAAAGCAATAAAATTCCCATTCCATCTTTAATAGTAATAAAAAAGATACAAGGGTACAGAAATACCACATTTTGTTTTCTCCAGATTATCACCAGAACATCAAATGTAATTCTCCACATTTCAGATCTAGTAGTGGCTGGGAAGGAAAGACTTAGTTGAATCTTCTGCTTTAAAATTTACTTTAAAAAACATGTAAAAATAAACATAATTTGTTTTTTAATCTAATATTTTGATTTCCAGATCTCTTTTATCTAACCTTTATTTTTCTCTGTAATATGTCTACTCCAGTATACACTAGCATAACAGTTTTTACTAGTTCTGATGTACTAATTTCAACTGAATTTTAAATAACCTGTTCTCTTTTTTAGGTAACACAACTTAAGCAGAGAGCCCAATTTCTCATGTCCTTAAGTTGTGCACTAATTTCATTAGTAGAAACTCACAGAATAATATTTAAAAGTTTGACAACATACATTCATCATCCAAAGAGCCTACCACACACTCTGAAAAAGATTGGCCCCTCAGAAGCTTTGATCCAATATATCGTGACGGAAGAAGATTTGACCTTGGGTGGCACACAATGTAATATACAGATGATGTATCATAGAATTGTACACTTGAAATCTATATAATTTTATTAACCCATGTCACGCTAATAAATTTAATTTTAAAAAGACATAAAATAAGAAGTCCTGACCAGGCTCCTCTTCCAGAACATCTCTCACTCTTTATTTTAACTCTTCAAACTTTCTCATTTTATCCATTGGGGGAAGCGATCTTCCAATTCTGCCTCTTGACACTTTCTTAACAATGACCCAATACAGAATTATAACTTTACAAATTAATAGGATATTAGAGAGACCTATGATCTCTATAACTTTTAAATCTTTTAAGCCCTTACACTTTGCAGATAGAAATGCAAAGAGGTTTAAGTGACCTAACTCAGAGCAGATATTTAATGCAAAAAGTAGGACTGGAGGCCAGGCCAATAGGTTCCTAGTTTTAGATAATGACTATTCAAATTTGAAAATTACCTTTAAATATTTAGATAATGACATTAAGATTTGAAAAATGCCTAGAATAGAGAAGGTACAAATTATTGCCTGTGTATGTTCACTCACTACATGTTAATTATTTATAAAGAAGCAAAATAACACCGTTGTTAATTTTAACTTATTACCTAGCTAACATAGGGTAAAATAATTAATTTTAATGGAATGACAGGTGTGTGATTTTTTTACAATAATACTTTTTACAACTGAAATTCTTTACTGAGTTATTTTTAACTTGCTTAGCATGGATTCCATTTGCAAAGAATAGACACAAAAGTTCATAACTGGCAGCTCAAATTCTGTTCTTTTGAACTTGTTTTTCTTAGGAAGCCCTTGCGGCATTTATTTAAAATATTGCATGGGAATTCAGTGAATAGACACTCAAAATTTACAATGGGCAAATAAGGTGTGACCCATCCCAGAGAACAAAATTAAAGGTTATGAAGCAGGGTCAGTGGATCTGACTTCAATTTTAGTTCAGTTGCAACCTTCCGATGCCTTCTTCCCTTGAGTGACAGAATAAGAAGCCAGAAGCGGAAAATCAGCCTAAGTCTGCAGGGCAGAAACTCAGAGTTTTTCCTAAGAAGCCCTGGGAGTGACTCAGAAAGAAAAACATCATTCTCATAGGTATTGGTCCACTTGCCTGTTTATGGCTAGCTTGTTCTTTCTTTAAGGCAGTAACAGAGAAAAATAGAGTATGAATTGGATTTTATAAAACAAGGATATTCACCAGAGAATAAAAAGGATTGGAGTTCACGTAAGGGACTATTCAACAGATGTGGTCAATACAACATCATTTATTAGATTTTGCTAGGTATTGCCTGTTGGTATTTTGGCCGACCATTTATGATTACTAAAAATTCTATTCACAAACCTCTTTAGGTGCCTATTTCAAAGCAGGAATACAGATTTGGGTAAATCAGATTCTTCTGATTTCTTTAGAGAAAATATTGATTTAATTTTGGAATTAGGTTTTATTTTATTCAGCAGACTACTGATACCAATATTTTTAAATGGATAACATTATTTTGGTATAGTTTCAGTTACATAACCCACATTTTTCTGTGCTTGAAGCACAGAAAGTTAAAAGTAAAACACAAATGAAATAAGATGTGGAATTTTCCAGGAGAATGAAAAATATTGACTATTTTTCTTTTCTTTCTTGCTCATACACTCTTATTTGCTATTTGTATGCTAGAAGTATTTTCAAAGATAAACACTGTGCTTAGTTTTACCACACACACTGGGAACACGTTTACTACCAATTAACATGATTAAATGATAATCTGAAACAATAGCTAACATTTGCTTGAAAAGTACCATGTATGAGGTGCTCTACTAAGCCTTTTTTTAAGTAACTTAATCATTTATAACAATTCTAAAATATAGATATTATATTCCAATTTTGCAGATGGGAAAATTAACATTTAGAAAGATTAAGTGTCTAATATACAAGCATCAAAGATAAGAGAGATGGAATATGAATCCAAATGCTCTTTATTTTCTATTGTTATATTTTCTTTTGCTATATGTATGTAAAAGCACATAATTGCTAGCTACTGTATTCAAACATTTAAAAATAAGTCTAATTAATTTAACATGATAATAACTTTGACATTTCTCCTCTTAATATTATATCACTTTTTGTATCATCTGCTAGTACTTGCTAGTGGGAAAACAAACACAGGTACAAGATAAGGATTGAGATTACCATCCTTTTGTTGACAACAAATCCAACAGGAACCTGGTCTTTGCTCTCCACTGAGAGACTCACAGAATGACTGATGAATGGCTGGAAGCATACATATGGCATGCCTCTAATAAGATTGATTTTTTTTTTCTTTTTAGGACTGCATGTAGAACCACTTCTTGGTCATGTATCAATCTTTTTTTTTTTTTTTTACAAATCATATATAAGAACTTTATTTATCCTATTATTTATTTTTAAATATATTTTATTGATTTTTTTACAATAAGGGAGAGAGATAGAGAGCTAGAAACATCGATGAGAGAGAAACATCGATCAGCTGCCTCCTGCATACCTCCTACTGGGAATGTGCCCGCAACCAACGTACATGCCCTTGACCGGAATCGAACCTGGAACCTTTCAGTCCGCAGGCCTATGCTCTATCCACTGAGCCAAACTGGTTAGGGCCTATTTATTTTTAACTCAGTTTAATTTACAGAGTTAATCTCATTCTGGTTCAAATGAGCCACAGAATACATGCCTGTTCTGATTACTGTTACCCTCACTATTCTGATTTCCTTAGTTTCAAAAATGTGCAGGAATTACTTTTGAAATATTTTAAGGTGTACCATATTGAGGATTGTCTATTTATATGGGAAAGGATGGAAAGAAAATTTGACTGTCTGATTGGCCTCATTTGATTTCCATAAGTCTGCAGGACATCTATGGGGCAACTATCTCAGCTTCTCAATTACACCTCTTGTTGGATTTTAAAGTTATTGCAATTCATATGACATCATTTCAATATCACCACTCTTAGAAATTCTTGATTGGACACTTCTATTACCATGTTCATTATCCCCACATTTAGACTAATGCCACATTCTAATATGTTTATGAGTAATTCTGTGGTTTCATGGGTACATTATTGCATCCTACTAAATTGGCATAAGCCATAAGATCTTTTTTGTGTCTCATTACTGATAAATGTTCATTTACTTTTTTCATCATCTTTTAAGTATGTTTCAATTTACAAAAAAGTGTATCCCATCCATATATCTGATCATGTACTGATGTTTACAGATGTTCATGGTAATAATGTTTCTATGGAATGACAGTTTAATGCTTCCCTGTTGGAAGATAATGAGTTTAAACATCATTTGGAAGCTCAATGATCTCTTTATTTGGAGACTGATTCAGAGCATGCTGAAAATCCCAGTTCATTCTGGTATCATGCCAAAACTTTTTGAGAGTGCCTAATACAGCAAAGAATTCATGAAGTAAGTGAGAAAAAAGTAAGTTTTGTCACTTTAAATGTAAAGGAAAAATAACATATTTAAATTTTTTAAATTCCCTGACCTAAGCTTTACAGACTAACTGAAAATGAAACAAAAGGATTTATCATCTGGATTAGTGCACTGATCCAGAATCAATCATAATGAATGTGTCTGAGCATCTTAGACAGGGAAATACACTGTCTTCATCCTCTCTGTTCACTGACATGGAACACATGGTCTGGCCCCCAATGAGAAATAACTATGTGTTTGTGAAGTGAATTTATTAATATATTAGATTGCTTATAATTTATGATTGTGTTTGAGTAAAATTGATTTGTAAAGTATAAAGCACTCTTTAAACGAAAATTTGATGATTTTAAAGACTGTCAATAATACTACATTAGAAAACCAAAGAATTGCCTGACCAGCATGGCTCAGTGGTTCAACATTGACCTATGAACTAGGTGGTCATGGTTCCATTCCTGGTGAGGGCACGTACCTGGGTTGTGAGCTTGATCCCTGGTGTGGGGCATGCTGGATGTTTCTTTCTCTCTCTCTCTCCCTCGTCCTTCCTCTCTGAAATCATACAAATATAAAAAAAGAAGAAAACCAAAGAATTGGTTATGTCTGCTCCTACCTAGCACCATTTCAAAGATAGTGTATATAATATATAAAATTAATATTTAGTGCATAAATGCATTAGTCAGGTCATTAAGCAACCATACCTCATGATCTAAACTATCACACTATTTGGTCACAACGATGACATCTTCATATATGATTAAACCTCTTATTGTTCAAATGATTAAGAAATAACTATGGATTTACTCTTTTTTCACCCCCTTGGGGTAAATTTACCCTTTTTGTAATGTTTTCTTTTTTCCTTTTTTAAAAAAATTCTTTATTGTTTAAAGTATGACATATATCTCCTTTTTCTATGGACTTACTCTTTAATCCTGAAATGTTTATTTATTTAGTATAATCAACAGCCTCTTTTCCATTTTGCAGTAATCAGTATCATTGTTCATTGGTGATATTTTTGGAAATATTAAATATATAATCTATGTACAATTTTATTTATTTAAAATTTTAAATTGTTGTCATTTTAGACTTCAGAGTCTTCTAAAAAAGTAAAAGTGAAGGTTGCAATTTCTTTTTTTTAGAAGAGTACATGAGAGCTAATTCCCTACTCAATAATGATTTTGATCATATATTTGCACTAAGTGGTTTGGTTCAGTGGATAGTGTGTTGGCCTGCGAACTTAAGGGTCCCAGGTTCGATTCCGGTCAAGTGCATGTACCTTGGTTGCGGGCACATCCCCAATAGGGACTGTGCAGGTGGCAGCTGAATCGATGTTTCTCTCTCATCGATGTCTCTAACTGTCTATCCCTCTCCCTCTCCCTTCCTCTCTATAAAAAATCAATAAAATATATTTAAATTTTTTAAAGTATATTAGTGTATATCCTAAAGCTTCCCACAACTTAATGGATAAGAGGATAATCAAAATATTACATACATATAATGGATTATTATTCAGCCTTAAACAGTATGAGATTCTCTGCATGCTACAACATGGATGAGCCTTGGAAACATTATGCTAAGTGAAATAAACCATATAAAAAGCACAGATATTATATGATTTCACTGATATGAAGAATCTAGAATAATCAAACTCATAGAGACAGAAAGTGGAATAGTGGCTGCCAGAGCTGGAGATGGGGAGTTATTATTTAATGGATACCTTGTTTGAATTTGGGATGATAAGAAAGTTTTGGAGCCCTAGCTGGTTTGGCTCAGTGGATAGAGCGTTGCCTGTAGCCTGAAGGGTCCCGGGTTCGATTCCAATCAAGGGCACATGCCTGGGTTGTGGGCTTGATCCCCAGTAGGGGGCATGCAGGAGGCAGCCAATCAATGATTCTTATCACTGATGGTTCTATCTCTCTCTCCCTCTCCCTTCCCCTCTGAAATCAATAAAAATATATTTAAAAAAATGTTTTGGAAATGGATAGTGTTGTGAATTAACTTATTGCCACTGAATTGTACACTGAAAAATCATTAAAATGGTATTATAAAAAAAGACAACTGGTGTTGGTGAAGATGGAAAGAAAATAAAACACTTGCTCATTAATTAGGCCACACAAAAAAACAGAGTGTGTAAAGAATCTTCGCCTAAAAGAAATACCAAAATGTTTGGGCTTGTTTCCTCTTCAGTGGAAAAAAAAATAGGAGTACTTGGAATCGTTGTGGTTATGTAAAATAATTTAAAAAGTGCTTTACATTATATGTTCTGTTTACATTGTTATTAATTCAATAGATGATATCAGTATGTTTCAAATAAGTTCAAGTCTTACACATTTTGAATTATTTCTCAAGGCTAAAAAAATGATTCCAGAACTTTACTGCACTTGATAGTTTTAAGATTTCTCTCTATTATGATATGCTCCATCAATAAAGAATATTATGCCAAATGAGAACTTCATATTCTGCTCATTTACATGTTTCAGTGCTTTTAGAACATTAAAAAAACACACACACTGATATTGTCTTCTCTCTGTGTTAAAACATCTAAGCTGAGAGAAGCCCATTCATAGTTCCTCTGAGATAAGAATATGAGGAATGATGTCAAAGTGGCTAGGAGACATGCAGTGCTTTTTATAACTAAAATATATTACAAATATATTAAAATGAACTTTGATAGGAGTAAAATGACAATAAACTAATACGCTTTCATCTTAATACTATCTTTGTGCATCAGATAGAATACATGTTTTATGAAAAGAATAAAAAAAAATAAGAAGAATACCTCCAGCCCTAACTGGTTTGGTTCAGTGGATAGAGCGTCGGCCTGCGGACTGAAGGGTCCCAGGTTCGATTCCGGCCAAGGGCATGTACCTTGGTTGCGGGCACATCCCCAGTTGGGGGGGTGCAGGAGGCAGCTGACTAATGTTTCTCTCTCATCGATGTTTCCATCTCTCTATCCCTCGCCCTTCCTCTCTGTAAAAAAATCAATAAAATATATTTTAAAAAAAGAATACCTCCATATCCAATGCTTTGTATAGCTAAAGAAGTTATAAGCTGACAAAGACCTTGTGATGTGAATTCTGATAGAAAATGGCTATGTGAGCTAGCTACAGTAAATGTTATTGGATTATAAGTTTTTTTAAGTAAATCAAATTAAACCTTGATGTGGACAAAAGAAAATAGGACTACCAAGGGATGCTGAGGAGAAGTAAAGGAACAGACTAAGGGGTGCTCACTTACAGAAAGGACAGTTGCAAAGACACCTTTAAGCACTATTTGGACAACATCCAAGATCAGCAAATACTTTAGATACTTTCTTGGGTAACAGATGATTCCACACCTTACTTACAATATATGCACCAGAGAATGCCAAACTTCCTCGGGTTTCTTAAATCAGAGAAATTACTTTGAATATTAATATTCATGGATTTCTATTGGAGGTAAGGCATGAGAAAAGAAAAGTGGTACATTCTTAAATTCAATTCCCATTTACTCTAGAACAGGGATGGGCAAACTTTTTGACTCGAGGGCCACAATGGGTTCTTAAACTGGACCGGAGGGCCGGAACAAAAGCATGGATGGAGTGTTTGTGTGAACTAATATAAATTCAAAGTAAACATGATTACATAAAAGGGTACGGTCTTTTTTTTTTTAGTTTTATTCATTTCAAACGGGCCGGATCCGGTCCACGGGCCGTAGTTTGCCCACAGCTGCTCTAGAACAATTCATTAATTACCAAATACAACCAATATTTTCTAATCACTTTGTAGCTGAGAATAAAATTCACACTGAATGATTTAACAGACCATTTATGTAGGGCTTACAATCCACATGCCCTTTTCCCCACCTGTGAGCTATATATCTAAAAAAATAAGGTCAAGGTAATAAAACTGTTCAAAAGTAACATATTTTCATTATTGACCAGAGATCTATCTATAACGAAGGTAATACTCAGTTTAAAAGTATTTTTCCTTTGAACGTGGGTTAACAGGAGAATAAGATGTTTAGCAATACATACAATTAAGAGCTATGAAAATATTGGATGTCACATCTAGGCGTAACATTCAAGCATACTGAGCTAGGTTGCTCTACACAGAACTTTCCTCAAAAGATTACCCAAGAAGACAAGTATTAGAATCTCCCAGAACTATGCTCCAAATTGAGTGATTCCTGAATATATACATCTGAGGCAAGACAGAGAGTTGTGGGAGATGGGGAAGCACCTGGGAAAGGTGTGCAGGCCTGGTTGAGTAGCTCGGTTGGTTTGAGCGTGGACCCCAAACGCCAAGGTTGCAGGTTTGATTCTGGGTCAGGGTACATACAAGAATCAAACAATGAATGCATAGGTGAGTGGAACCACAAGTCAATGTTTCTCTTTCTGTGTCTCTCTCTTTCTCTCTCTAGTTCTCTCCCTTCCTCTTTCTCTATAAAAGATCAATTAAAAGAAAAAAAAAGTGTGCAAAGAAGTGGGTCAGATTTTCTGGCCGTACATTAAGTGGTAGGTGCTCTACTGTGCAGCATGCCTAAAAGAGTTAGGGGTTCCACTGCAATTTCCTTAGAAGCCCTAAGGAAGTTATCTGTCATTCTTCATTCATCATTCCTGGGTGCAGAGATCAAGCTTTGGTGAGGATGTCAATTTGTCATTGAGGAGGGTTGGCCTGAGATGAGTGGAGGCCATTTCCACTCGTTCACACACTTTTCTAGAAGCCTCAGGTCCTACATTTTCTCTTAAAAATGTAATTTTTTTTTTTACCAATAACTTTCAATGAATTGTATGGTCAGTTACTCTAATGAAAAAAGTCTAGAGACTATATTTTGTTCCTAGCTGAGTTTACTAAGTTCAAGGAAATCTACAAAGTGCTGCCAAAATATGTTTTGAAATGAGCTAACAGGGTATTTTTGTTTGCTTGTTTGATTTTGTTGGAGATGTATTTTTCCTTAAATTGAGTAATGTCATTAGAAAATCAGCTAATGAAACCATCTTTTCCATGAAAATAAGTAATACTCTCTGTGTACTGTCACATCACATAAATTTCCCGTGACTTAGGTCCTTTTAAAAAATTCGAAGAAAATGATGCTTTTTGCATATTTCTCAGAGGTATTCAAGATGGTAATGAAACAGTGTCTTTAGAGCACTTGGAGTTCCCCAAGGAGAGGTACAATAGAAACTCAAATTACCACGCACTGTGATTCATCTTTGCTGTAGATAAACTGTGTACTGTTAGCAGCATTTTCCTTGCAGAACCCTTTTCGCCAGTGCCAAAATGCATTAGCCATGATATTTATTCCGACTACTTTCTTGTAAAGGCTCTCAGGCTACAACACAGAGAACTTTTAACTGTATTAGGAGCTTCTATTGTCTTCCAGACGACTTTGTCCTTCCTTAAGTGACTGCTGTACAGCAAGTAGCTCAGGAACTGTAGGCAAGGGCTTCCAAAGGTAAGTAAAATACCATACAGGGTAACAGAAAAGCTGAATTTGAATTCCCTGAAGGTGATAAAAGAGGAGCCCAGATAGCATTGTGAAAAACACAAAGGCAAAAGGCAGACTGCCCTAGGCCTGGCTTAAATGAAAAGAGCCAAGAATCTGTCGGCTCTTCCAGAAGCTACCATTTTCCTCCATAACCAAGAGTCATGCTTACCAGTCTCACTTTCAGGGCCCAGAATAAAGTCTTATTTGTTGTTTTTTCTGCTCAACTATCCTAGGTTCTGCCTTAGCAGGTCTTAATACTGCCATCCTGGCCATTCCCTCCCTGACCCTATGGGCTCCTATTTCTCTTTCTTGAAATTTCCTTCCCTTCACTATGTGGATTTTCATATCTTGTGCATTTTTTCAAGCCCCATGTCAAGTTACCCCTTTTCCAGAAAATCCTTCCAGTTCTCACTGCATTTTTTGAACTTTTATAATCCTATGTTACATAATGTAGTACTTAATTATGCATTGCATCCTATTGTTTTTAAATTTGTTCATTCATGTTACTTTCTTTCCTCTAGTAGTCTTCCAGTACCTTGCAAGCTAGAGCTTCTTTATCTTTGTCATGCAGAACATACTATTGAGTGAGTTCATTTCAATATGTTCTCAATGAATTCATGGAAATTATTACACATAATGACCTTATGCATAAAATCACCTTCCCGGGATAGTGTTGTATTATGCGTTTGACATGCGCTATTTCATTTGAAATTGCATGTAATTTTTACACACAATATTACCCAATTACGTTTTGATGGGGGTCTTGGCTTAACCTTTGTGTTACCAGGCTTGAACAGGAAGCAAGTTGAGTATCTCTCTGGTACCCCTTTATCAAAACAATCCTGAGTCCTTCTAAAAAAATTCTCTAAAGTTAGAGAACACTAAGCTTGATCTGTAGAATACTTGGTTATCTTCATTTTTATTTAAGACGTTTTGAGAACTTACGATTACCTAAGGAGACAATTTCCTTATGTCATCTGTAAGTAGAGCTCTTACCATTAAGCAATTTCTTGACATTTTCTTTAGAATTTCCTACGTTTTCTCCTTCATCAGATAACTACTCCTTACAGTTTTTGGTGTTGTGCTGAGCACTTCCTTCCCCACTCCTCTGTGATTACAGCTTTCTACCATGGCCTGGCAGTTATGAAGTCTACCCTTTAACCAGCACTTGTCAATTCGAGCCATAACTGAGTCTTTTCATCTTGTCTAGTTCTTAGTAGTGATGATGAGCTGCCTATGCAGGCTGGCAAGAGTTTATTACTTCTCACTAGTGTCTATTGTCTAAAATTGAAATAATTTCATATTTGGATCATTTTGGCAGCCTTTCTGGTTTTCAAATAAATTGTTCTAAATATGAATCTATGTTTACTGAGAGGCTTCCTACGGTGGGTGTTGAAGATATTGTGATTATCTTTTAAATTAGAACAAAGCAGACTAGGATGTGGGCTTTTTTTTTTTTCATCCAATCTCCTATAAAAAAAGTCACATAAAGTAGATTTCAGTTCTATGTTCTCTAAAATCAAAGATCTTCACAGATACATGAACTTGCCTTTATTCTTTCTAAGGAGGGCAGCCATGATTCCAAAACTACTTCTTACTTCTATACTGAGGTTATAATAGTCCAAAGAAGGAAAAACTTGTGAAATGTGCTCCTGTGTTTCTATATAGAAAATTGAAATTAGTCAGATCAAAAGCAGTTGATGTTACAGTTCTTTAAAACTATGGGCTAGATCCAAGTTTTATATTTGGGCTCATACAGGTTTTCATAAAACTTAGTTTCTCAGTTCCTAAAATATAGGAAACTTGACATAACAAAATTTTTTCATTTTTGTTTCGTTAGTAATAAAACACTTTAAGAAAAAATAAATAAACATTTATGAATGCTACTCTGTGTCAAGTAATGGTCTACGTATTCCTCACCATCATTATCTTATTTTATCTTAGATATTGTGGAGGAGTTTTAAGCCTGCTCCACCAATTAGTGAGATGGGGGACGATTTCTCCCAGTGACAGCATTGAAATCACAATTTTCAATATCATTCTTTTAATGGACCTTCAAAATACATACATTTTAAAAAAACTACGACATTAGTAACATCAAGTTACTGTCATTTAACTCAGTCAGGGAAACACAGAAAGGGATCCGACTTCCTCCTCTCTGTAGATGAAGATGTTCTCCACCCTGAGATGAAAATCACGTTTCTTAGTGTATGTTTTGTTCTCCTGTCACTCTGGGGAAATAAATAAATCATCCTCTTGTTTTTGAGGGGTTTGTTTTTGTTTAAGACATCCCGTTCTTTCCTATAAAAATGTTCAATGTAATCTTTAAAGATAGAATTTCTGCCTCTCCCCAGCTTGCATCAGTCCCAGTCTCATAAACATGTAGTTGGATGCTTCTTCTTTGTTATTCCTTTCACCTCCTTCCTTCCTCATGATGTTGTTTTGGACCCTCAAGGACAGAAACAAGTGTAGACAGAAGATTCACGGAGACCAGCAAAGCCTTACATGGCCGGTACACTGTAAGCTGCATTAGAGCCTTCTCCATGCAGGTCTAGTTTCTATGTTCTTCTTGGGTATGTTTCAGTTTTTCTCAAAGACACTTCCTCTAGGTCATCTCTGCATTGCAATTCTCTCGATGTGGTCAACACGTCCTCCGGCACGCCGCTTTGTTCTGCCTGAGCTGCCTGAGTTGCTTCTGTGAGCTCATCCTCCAGGGATGTGTCCCTTCAGAACGGCTACTGTAAGTTTCTTTTCATGAGTCCCTCATGTTGTCCCCAGGATAAAGGCCTCTCAGCTACTTTTCAATTGGGTTCGACTCCTTTTTCTTTACTCTGTGGCCAGGCAAACCACTCTAGTTAGTCTCTTGCTTTTCAACTTCTCTTGATGAGAATCCGATACTAATATCTGCATGTCCCAAACTGTTTGGAATATATGTCAAGTTCTCCCAGAGGCTCTCTTGAAACCTCTTTCTTGTTTAAAGGGGTGTCACTATGCAAGATTTTTGGGGGGAGGAGCTAAAGAAAACAAATGTTTTCTCCAAATAAATCCTCACTGTATCTACCCACATACATATTTTATATCTGATTTCACAGTCTCTCGGGGTATTAGGTAGTTACATGGTTCAGTAGGTAAAAACACTTACTGTGGAGCCAGATGACTGACCAGGGTTCAAACCCAGGCTCTGCCCCCAACCTAATATGTAACCATGAGAAAGTCAATTAAACTCTCCATGCAGTATCTAAAATTCTTATCTGTCAATGGGGGGTGGGGGGGCTAACAAGTACTAGTGTCTTATCCTATCATATAAAAGGGAGTTTAATAATTGTAAAGCTCTCAGCACAGTTTTTGGCATATAATAAGCCTCAGAAAGTGTTAGCTATTACTTACATGAGAATCTGGCACCCATTATTCTCAGCCTTGGAGGCCTCAGGTCCAACTAGCAAAAGACCTATTTCTGATCTGTTTCTGAGGAGATTGTGTTACATTAGGTTACCAGAGTAGGGCACATTTATTATCATTCCTTCCCTGCTACCCAGATGATTTGTGGTGGTTTTCACAAATCATAAACATACAGTAACAACAGTAAAGATAAAGGCCAAAATATAATATAACTGACCGAGGTAGATAATTATATCAGAAATGTAAACCACTGGAATTTCCTCAATTAAGCATTCATTTTAACTTTGGGCATAATGGAAGCCATAGTGACCAAAAGAAATATGATGCTGTTTAATTCTCAACTAACAAAAAGATATCACCTTCCTGAGTTACTTGAACTTTGTAAAGACTATGTAAGAGGATCCTTTTCTATAATGCTTCCAGAATAGAGAAGGGGACATGAAAGGTCAAATTAAACAGCCTTTAAATAGTCTTTTTTGATACTTATGTTTTTAATATGTGCAGAAATTAATATTCAAGTATTAATCAAATCTGGGATTCTCAAACTTTAGCATGTATAAGAAACACGTAGGGGTTAAATGCAGGTTCCCAGGTCTGCCCTGGAAGAAACAAGACTGCAGAGGGACCAGGAAACATCTGTGGGGCAAACACGACAATGAATTCTGCTGCAAAGAGGGCTCAGGCCACACCTAAAAACCCTCAGCAAAATGTGGGCACAGCTGTCCTCATCTGGGGACAGCCACTTAAGAGCCACAGAGAAGACACCTTAATGAAGATATCATTTCAGGGGGTCATGCTCTCCTGGAAGGCCCAGATCCCACTCCCAGGGGCCTTCCTGTTATCCTATCTAATAAAAACCTAATATGCTAAGTGTCCGGTCAACTGGTTGGCCATTCAACCAATGAAAGCATAATATGCTAATGATATGCTAAGGCTGCTCAACCGCTCACTATGATGTGCACTGACCACCAGGGGGCAGTCGACCAGTCCACCAGTCACTCTGATGTACACTGACCACCAGAGGGCAGATGCTCCAACCGGTAATTTAGCTTACTCCTGGGGTCTGGCAGATTGGGACTGAACAAGATGGGCCAGACACACCCTGGAGCCCTCCCGTGGTCCCTCCCAGCTGGCCAACCTCCCATGTCTCTCCCCAGGCCCAATCCTGCACTGGTAGGGTCCCTTGGCCTGGTCTGTGCCCTCTCTCAATCCGCGACCCCTTGGGGGATGTCAGAGAGCTGGTTTTGGCCCGATTCCACAGGCCAGGCCAAGGAACCCCACTGGTGCACGAATTCGTGCACTGGGCCTCTAGTTTTTAGAATAAAACAGGCATTTTTTTCATGATGCATCAAATGAAAATAAAATGGTTTAGTTATTTGGAAGAATAGGAAAATATAGACAAATGCAAAAGTATCTTGAATTGCAAAGTGTTAATGTCCATTAGAAACATTAAAAAGAGGAGAAGAGAGAAATGAACATATTACCATATAAAAGGAATGGCTAATAAAGATATGAAGAGATGTTGAAACTCATTATTATTAAAATAAATACAAACTGGAACAATGAGATCAAATGTTATCCATCAGATTGAGAAAGAATAAATACATGTTTGTTAATGCTTTCATAATGACAAGAGGATGGGCAAAGGAGCATTTTCATATACTTTTGTTGGAGAAAAAACTGCTAAAGAGATCTAGCAACATGGACACCATTTTATAAGGGCTAAATTCTGTCTAAGCTTAACAATTACACACCCAAAGAAATAACTGCTTAATGTATAAAGATGTTCATCAGACTTTAACAATGTTCATCAAAGTAAATCTTATACTAGGAAAAAACATTTAAAAACTTAAATGCCCAACAATTGGAATTGGCTAAAAATATAATACTATTTGTTACAATGGAATATTATGAAATAGTAAACACTATTAGGTGTATCTTATGTCCACAAAAAATACCCACAAACATATTTAAATGTGAAAAGTTATAAAAGCTTATGCATAGCAAGATCCCATTTTTCTAAAGAAAAACTGCTTACATGTGGTAGAAAAACATCCTGAAGGTTTTACATTAAAATGGTAATACAAATATTTCAGATAAAATAGATTTTAGATTTTATTTTTACTTTTACCTTTTTTTGTCGCCTGAATTTATCATGAGCACAATTATATCTTTCTTTTTTAAAATAAAAATATATTACTTCTATTTAAAACAGGTTTATATGGGATTTGTGTGAACTTCAAAATATATTATGCAATAGCACAGCACAATGTTCTTCCTATGGGACCAAAAAAACCCTAAGTTAGCTGGGGTTATGTTCATTTCTCTTCAATACTTCCTTAGAGACTCAGCTGTGTAGAAACATTTGGGAGTTATATAAAAGTCAAAATTGAGTGCAAAGATACCTTCTAACCTATGCTTGTAAAGGTACCATATAAGTTTCCCAAGAAGAAAACATTCTGATTATCGAGGTACTTTCAATTTATTTTCCTCACTGCCTCAGAGCTTTTCACGTAAAATAACTCTACCTTGAACAACCCAATACTTGGGGATTTATGTGCTCTTCTATGTGAGGAGAAAGACAGTAAAAAACAACAAGGAAATTAACCACTTTTCTTTTTACTTTCATAGTTTCCTGAAGAGCTGATTTCTGAATTTTCAGAAAATTCCTCAAAATCAATATTAATAATTATTTATTTTTTCTATTGTTTTCCCAAAATAAATTATGTTTTGAAGTAAATATTTGCCCTGCCACAATTTGTATCTGAGCTAGAGAATGTTTTGTCTCTGTTTAATTTATAAACTATTCTATTTCCCAGAAACCATCAAGCATCGTTGGGAATCATGATCATTATCATTACCAAAATCCTTTGTAGCTGCTTTGCAATTTCCAATCACTTTCACACACAGTGCATTATTCTCTGACATCCCTGTGAGGGAGGTGGAGCAAGTATCATTTTTCTAGCAGAAATCTGAATTACAAAAGGTAAAGCTATTTGTGTGAGATCCATTTACCATGTCACTATCTCAGTGTAAGAATGGTGTCTTAATAGCCTACAGGTCTTCATGTGGTAGGGTCATCAAAAGAAAACAAAAATTAATTTAAAAAAATTGCAAAAAGCAGAAGGAAGTGAAAATACTTTTAAATTCTAGCAATGAGATATACAATTGTGATACTTCATTTTTAATGATTAATGATGTTATCAGTGGAAGTGTGGTTCTTGGGGTACCATTGGAATAAGCACTTCTGGAGGCCCCCACAGAAAGATGAGACATGGTAGAAAGCTTTATTTCCATGGAATTATATCTCTGGGATTCCAAAGTCTCATTCCCCTTAGCCCATTCATAGAATAAGTATAGCTGGGGTTTCAGGAAAGCTAAAAGTGCAGCTAGTGTCCAAAGAGCTTCCTTTGCATGTGGGAGCAGGGCCCCGTACAGCATCAGGCTAGTTGCAGTCCATCAGTCGATTGTATGGGGGCGTCCACATGGCTGTGGGCAATGTGGGAAAATGCAAATGAGCAGGAGCAAGAGAGCCCCACAAACTCAGAGGCACAAAAGTCCTAAGAGAGCCACAAAGACAAGAGAGCAAGCGTCTTTGTTCAGGGGATTAAATATCCCAGATTTCTACACTCTTGAGGTGGCCATGCCCATTCTGGCCAGTGATCTCTGTTCACAGGTGTGACTGACAGCAAGCACTTCCCCTATGTCACCCCAACTTTCCTGGGAAAGCATCTATCTTCCCTTTGTCCAGTCTCCTTCCCCCCAGTGTTTTGTAGGGAACATGCCTATAATGTCTGGCCTTCCTTTTGCTCCTTTCCTATTGTTAATAACTAACTAAAAACAATGGTATCAATGATATTCTCCTGACTGGTATTCTGGGTTTTTGATATAAATAAGTCCCAAAACTTAGTATTGATAAAACAAGTGGAGATCATCATCCAAACAAAAACTCAGCAATCTGTGTGGAGATTACTTTGTACACTGACTAGAGATTGGTGTTAATGCAAAATTTAGCTTTAGCTTCGCTTCCCAGAAGCCTCCAGACTATCTAACTGAGTCTTTCCCAAAGGACAGTTTATGACCCTGAAATCATTAAGAAGCTTCTCTTCAAAGAGATTTGGAGTTAAATATTTTTGGAAAACCCAGCAGAGAGTACTGCCTTTTTAGACATTCATTAGGAAAATCAGCATACTATAGACTAATATATGAAGAAATTTATGCAATATGGATTGCCCCCAAATTTTAAATTCCCACGAATATATTTCTTAAGTAAAACCTATTAACATATGGAACCAAAATACCAATGTTACTTGAGTCTCTTTTGCCAAGAAACTCAAACAACTTTTGAAATGATTAAAGAAAAATAGCTGCTATAAAATGTTTTGATTTATCACAAATATTATGTGATGCTAATTTTAAATTATCTTAGATTATTGGAGTTTCAACATAGTTTCCAAAGTCAGTAGTTGCAGTCACTTGGGAGCAAAGAAGGCATACACAAACTACTGTTGTAATAAATTACTCGTTCTGTTCTACAACACACATATCAAGACGTAGAGGTATATGCTGAAAGAAAAAGAGGTGTCACCCATAAAAACTGAGTCTTTAAGCATTCCTAAAACTAGTTGCTCAATTTTTAATTTTTATTTTCTAAATTTAAAAAGGAAAACTAATCTAATACCCACAGACACATTTATACCCTTCTTAACGAAATACTCATGAATGTCTGATAGTAACCAATATTGGTTAACTTACACTATTAGGATAATTCTTAATGAAACAAAAGACAGATTTCTCTTGGCAGAAATTGATTTTTTTCAACTAAAGGATTAAGAAGAATAACAAAAGCAAGAAGTTTAGAAGTAAATTCAAGCATAACATAGTTTGGTAGTTTATACTTTTGACAAGCTAATTAAACATATTTTATACATACACACATGCACACACACACATACATAGTAGAATATGTTCTAAAAACCAGTTCAGGACTATTTCTGTTTACCATAATTTTACTAGTATACCATTAAGTTCTAAGCAGCTATTTAGCTCTTCTTGGTGTTACACATGTGACAAACAGCTCATCATGAATATCAGGCCTGCTATTAGACAACCCCTTAAGCTTAAGAGAGTAAGAATAAAACCAAGAAATTTCCCTGACATGTCATATTGACAAGCCAAAATTAAGTACAGCTGGAAAGAATGAAGAAATATTGTTCCTAGAGTCATCTTCTTGAAAAGAGTAAAGATCAATCATGATGCCAGACATTGATCATGGGGTCAATAAAAAGTATTACACTACCCAGCCAACCCAACAAGGTAGACAATGAGAGAGAGGAAGGATACTTGATTTGGGAGTGAATCTTTTTGGGTTGACTGCCCCCAACATTTTCATCAATGACCTTGAAGTTATCAAGGACTGGAAAGAAATAGTCTATTAGAATCACAAACTAGATCTCTTTGTGCATTTGGGCCTAAATAAAACCACAAATCTCTGTTGATATTTACCTATGGACCACATTGTAAAATTAAAATCACCCACTTTTTGAGACAGGCTTATAGAGCTTTACTACTTTCTCCTCATTTTAACTTTGACAAATTGCTTATTCTCTCTAAGCCTCAGTCTTATCTGTAAGTGAGGGATTACTATCATTTCACAGTTATGTTCTGTGGGGAGAGGTTATATATGTGAAGCTCTTCATACAATTATTGGCTTACCGTCAGCACTTCATAGCTAATGTCATTCTATTATTGACATTCAAGGCTATTTCTTGCTCAGTCAGAGCACTAGGAAAACATCCTTCTCTCCTGCTATTTTGCTATATGTAGTCACCCGGGAATTATCAGTATGCTTCCCCTAAGCATTTCCTCCTCATCACCAATGGCCAGCTCTTCTGAACAGGACAGAGTAAGTTCACAGCTAGACTGTGAAAGTGTATCCTTACTGCTGGGGCTGCCTGGCTACCTGGCTTCGGCTCTTTTTCAAGATAAAACATTGGGATTTATGATGTGCATTTAAAGTGCAAAACTCCCCAGCTACCCCCAGAGCCCATTTGTTTACTGATGGTTTCCACACCATCAGTAAGCCTATTAGACAGCCTGGCTTGGCTAGTGACCAGAGGGGCATAACATACCTCACTGGTAACGTCTACCTTAACTTCTCTCAAAGCCAAGATTTACAGCACAGCTATTGGTCATTCACTCTGGAGGCAGAGCCCATCTGTATGTGAATAAGGACACGAGGGGAGTTTGCACGTAGGTGTGTGTCACACTCCCAATACTGCCTGTACTGTTACCACTTTCCATCTTTTGTGTTGAAATGAAAGTCATATGTAATTATCCTCTGTGTAGTCTTCTGAATACAGTGGGGCCTTGACTTACGAGTTTAATTCGTTCTGAGACCGAGCTCGTTAAGGAGCTCGTTAACTCAAATTATTCTATCAACTCAATGCAAAAAATCAGCCGAGAGACAGCTGGTAACGCAAAAAACTCGTTAGTCGGTTGGCCCGTCCGGAGGAATCCAAGCGTGTGCGGGGAATCCTGAGCTGTCCGCCACGGTCCCCTCTTCCCTCCTTGCCCCCATCCACTTTTTCTGAATACAGTGGGGCCTTGACTTACGAGTTTAATTCGTTCTGAGACCGAGCTCGTTAAGGAGCTCGTTAACTCAAATTATTCTATCAACTCAATGCAAAAAATCAGCCGAGAGACAGCTGGTAACGCAAAAAACTCGTTAGTCGGGACACTCATAAGTCAAGGCCCCACTGTACTTAAAAATATCCAAAATTGTCAGACTATCTAGATACAATCCCAATTCCACAATTACTCTCTGTGTAACCTTAAACAAATTACTCATTCCTTCTGTCAGTTTCCTCATTTGTAAAATGGCAATAATGTTAATACATTCCTCATAGGGTGTGGTGATAATGTAAAAAGGAAATATATAAGAAGCAGTTATGGCTGGCAAGTAGTGAGTGCTAAATGAACATTAACTATCCTTGTCTTCATAATTGTTTCTAATTTTTTGTTTCTTTTCCTAACAAATAAATTTAGCTTTTAAGGGCAGATAAAATGTCTTAGTCATCTTAGTATGCTTGCTTTCCAGCACAATGCTTTATGCAAAGCAAGTCATGTATTATACTTTATACAATGAATTGAATAGAGCCATGGGAGTTTCAGGATATTGATTTATAATGTATCACCAATACATCTTAATAATCTAAGCATTGGGGAGGGTCTTGACCAGGCAGAATAATTATTTTACTGTAATACATAGTCTTAAATGCTCTGTAGCCTGGAGCATGTAGCTGACATGCATACACTTCATTTTAATGGCTGGTCCTCTTGCCCCTATTCCTAATTCACAACTAAGTTATTCAAAATAATAGTAAAATTCCCTCCCTTCTTTTCATCTTTCTTTCACAAATGTTTACTTAGTGACCACTACACACAAGTACTGGAAGCTGAGAACTGAATAAGAAATTTCTAATACCTTCTAGAAGTTCATATTCTCTTGAGCAAAGAGATAAGCAAATCCACTTTTCAAGTACACTGTGTAAAATTTCTGGAATAAGCATAAAATAATTAACATAGTGTTAGTATACTTTGTGATTAAACCTAATTTCATAGTACTACATGTATGAGAACCAGAAACACTCTTTGTTATAGCTTTTTTTTCCTTTTGAAAACTCATTATATTGCACTGTAAAACTCAGGTGGTAAAGATTTGATTTATTTAGTCAATACTGAGTCCTATTTCATTTTTCCTGTAATTTTTGATAGAATATGGATCTTTCAAATTGTACAAATACTCAAAACTTTATTTCCTATCCTATATAATAAAAGGCTAACATGCAAATCAACCGAATGTCAGAACAACCAGTCGCTATGATGCACACTGACCACCAGGGTGCAGACACTGAATGCAGGAGCGCCACTCAGCCAGAAGTCAGGATCATGGTTGGCGAGTACAGTGGGGCGGTGGTGGGAGCCTCTCCCACCTTCACGGCAGGGCTAAGAGGATGTCTGACTGATGGCTTAGCCGTCAGTTGGACATCCCCCAAGGGCTCCCGGACTGCAAGAGGGCACAGGCTGGGCTGAGGGAGCCCCCTGGGTGCACAAATTTTGTACACCAGGCCTATAATGTGCAAATAAAGTTAAATGGCTAAGAACTGTGGGGAGTATTGTAATAATTAATAAAATGATTGTATTATTAAGGTAATTCTGAATGAAGATAGTAAACAGCTAGGTGACCTGGTCATAGTCCTGAGTTAGTATTCCAAAAAGAAAATATTTGATTGCTCTTAGGCTTAGTTATTTTAGCTATAAAATGGAAATAAAGATACTTCATAAAATATTTATAAGTTTAAGAGTTTAGCCTTTGGTATTATGCAAAAAAAAGTTTGTCAATTTCAAAAAAGTTTTAGTCCACATGTAAAAGAAAGTGCATTCAATTTCTTTCTGGCCTAGGTTAAGATTTGTTGTTCTTTGTCTGTTTTCAAATGCAGAAACCTTCTTCCAGGTACAATAGAATTTTGCCTATTGTACATCAAGCTTACAACAATCAAGTCTGCTGACAAATGGTACATATTCCATCATTTCTAAAATGTAATTAAAAAGAAGAAAAGTATCATGATCAATCTTAAGAAACTGTCACAAAATTGAAACTCCAAAAAATTTTACTGGAATACTTACAAAATTTCAAAGTATAATGTTATATTTATGTGCAAGCTATGAAAGAAAGCATCATGATTACAAGCTTTGATGCTTGTTTTTCAACAGTCACATGCTTTATGAATATGGGAACTTGAATAAGACATTTTCTCACTGCCAAAAACACCATAAGTTTAGCATACATTCAGTCAATACAGCATCATCAGTCAATACATTCAGTCGATACGGCATCATCATTATGTCTGAAAAGCATCATAATTTGAACCTTTTCAAATTCCACCCCACTGAGAAAATTACCTGAATTTACCCAACTGGCTGCCATACTGGGTAATGGCTGTCTTTTGATTTGTGACTAGAGAAAGTTGTTCCAAAGTACAATATTAATTCTTTTAAAAGGTAATCCAGGACTTAATCAATTACAATCAATAAGTCATAACAACACAGACTGTAGCTTTTAAAAAAAGATAAACTTGGAAAATTCCCTTATCTTGGTAATATTCAATTTGAAAGAAACATAAGAGAATCATATTGGCTTAGCATAATCCAGTTGCTGTCATATTCTATTTTTCTCTATAGATGATGCATGGTGCCTGTATTAGAGTCTTATGACTGGTGTAACACTACTACAGACTTGGTGGCTTGAAACAACAGACACTTATTCTGTCATTCTTTAAGAGGCCAGAGACTGAAATCAGTATCAATGGGCCAAAAATAAGCTGTCAACTGAGACGTACTCCCTCTGGAAGATCTAATAGAGCATCTACCTTTTGCTTCTTAGTTGCCAATGGCTGCCACAATTCCTTGGTTTATGCAGATTACTCCAATTAAAGCTTAAGGCCAACACCTTCAAATCTTTCTCAGCTCCATCTTCCCATCTTCTCCTATCTGTGAAGTACAATCTTTCTCTGTCTTCCTCTTATAAAAGTACATATAATTGCATTTAGTGCTCACCATGATAATCCAGATACCTCCTCCTCAATATCCTCTACCAAATTTTCAAAGCCTTTGCCATATATTGTAACATATACAGGCTCCAAGCATTAAGGTCGGATGTCTTTGGGGCCATTACTCAGCCTAACAAGTGCTCCAGTGGAATCCAGTCCATTTAAGACTTATAATGCATGCATATACTCCTAGTACGCATAACCAATGGACACAGACACTAGGGGTTTGAGAGCATGTGTTGGGAGTTGGGGTTGCCAATGGGGAAAAAAGGAGACATATATAATACTATATGTAATACTTTAAACAATAGAGAATTTAAAATAAATAATTAAAAGAGTAAAATTTTTTTTAAAAAGTCTACTCTTGGGGGAAAAAAACCCTTCCAGTTATTACCTCCAAATGTTATTATTAGAAGAAAGAGATAAAAATAACTATACTGGTAAATAAATTAGGAATGAAGACTATGGCTATAAGTCACCAACTTTAATGAAAATGAAGTCTCTGCACTATTAAGAGCATAATTGGTGAGATTTTATATTTAGAACTAAAGCTTAGTCTTTGAAATATTAAAATAATTCTTGGTACATTTTGTTTTGTCTGTCTTCAAAGTTATACATGAAATACTTGTAGTTCATTTTATTTTAATCACAGCAATTATGAAAACTCAAAACACCCTGTTTGGGGCCTTAAGGGCCACATTTAGAAATGGAGACTCAGTCTTTTGAGGTATTTTCTCATGGAACAGGAAACAAAAGAATACTCAGTTATAATGAAAGTGCCTTATGTTTTCCTGATCTTTTAATTAACAATGACATGAGGTTTTTTAATAGCCATGCCTGTCATAAATCACAAGTACTTTATTCAGGAGTCATGATCTTTTCTTTTTGTCTTTAATTAAAAAAATTCTTTCCACTGACCTTTTAATAATTGCTTAATTGATATTCACTAATAATGATGACTGTTAAGTAATTAAGAGCTTGATCCTCCCTTAAGAAATGTAAAATTCCGCAAAGAACTATTATTTCTTACTTAAGGCCACTGTGTAATTTTTTAGAGCTCTATCATTACTTAAATATGCATAATTTTAATGTAATAAAATGTATCTTTAATCAAAAAACTATGAAAAAATGAAAGGAGATAAAACAAAAATATTCTAGTATCTGTTATACTGTGAGGTATACTAGAATTGAGATGATCAGAACACTAGAAGCTTAGAAAAATAAAATAAAAAGCTTCAGAAATGTGTTACCTATTTTTCCTAAGATAAAAAGCATATTAAAATAGTTATAAAATTATAAATAAGACAAAATTTTGCCATAATGAGACCACATCACTGTTGGCAACTAGTAGAGCCTAAATAAAGGGGAGATTGGTAATATACTAAAAAATAGAGATTTATTAATTTAACCTACTTTAACCACACAGTTGTAGTCCTGCACAGCATGGGCAGAGGTCAAATAGAAATAGAGTAGTTCTTCAAAAGAAATGCTTTACTATTTTTTTCTCCTGAGAATTGGAGCAATTAATCTGTATTGTAAGGATTTCTATAGACTTATGATTTGTGTGCATGTCTGTATGCATGTTACACTTCAATAAGTAAGCTTATTTTAAAAAGTGCAGCAAAACTTGCAAGGTTATAATGTAACTCTTTTTTGTCATTGTGTCCATTGAGTACTCAACAAATTTGTAATAGTAGTTTAAAGCAATTTTATATCTGCAATATAATTTATTTTCAACGTAATATATTAAAATAACAATATATTTTATGGACATTTGACCTTCTGTAAGGCAGAATGATGCTATCTGAAAGCCAAATTAGGTGAAAAATATTTATTTCCTTTTGATTACATTAAAGTAGATGAAAAGACAGTGATGTTTTTGAGATAGTGTATTCACTCATTGATTGGATCTTTCATCCTTTCAAAGCATTGCATTAAAATTTCTGGAATAGAACAGATAAGTTCCAATCACTAAAGGATTAATGCTTATCTTGAGTCTCAAATTCATTTTGTGTTATTAATAAATTATTATTAAACTAGAGGCCCACTGCATGAAATTTGTGCACAGGTAGGGTCCCTAGGCCTGGCCAGCGATCAGGGCCTTCCTTCTGGCTGCTGGCTGGGGCCTTCCTTCATTCCACGCCACCCCCTGGTGGTCAGCGGACGTCATAGCGAGCGACTGAATTTCTAGTCTCCCAGTCAAACTCCCTAGGGGACAATTTGCATATTAGGATTATTATATATATTATATATATGGATTATTAAGAATTAAGGTTAGAATTCAGACTAAACCACCTCTCATTTCTGAACCTAAGCCCAGGGTGGGGGTATGTGATTTAAACAAAGGGGCATTACGCCCCTCCTTCCCATTGGGATATTTAGCTGGAGGGTTCACCACACTCTTGTAATTGAGCCAATAAAGTAGACAAGGCAGCATGGCAGGGTGAGGCAGAGAGAAGGCTTAAGATAGTACTAGCCAATCACACAATAACTGACTAGAAGCCTCTAGTCAGAGACACAGAAGAGTGGAGAGGACCTGACACTTGAAAAAGGCAGAGGTTGAAAAGAGGAGGCCTCAGATACAGAACTGGCCAGAAAGAGATAACAGTCCCAACCTCAGCAGCTCAAAACCTGCCTAAGAGATGAACTGTCACTGAACAGCCTCCCTGGGTCCGCAAAGGGCAAGATGGACATTCTAAGGGAAGCCAGCCATGTGTCAGAAGACAGCCACTGAACACATACCCACCTCAGCCTCCAAGCAGCACCATGGAAGGAGGAGTGTGAAAGGAAATTCTCTGCAAGAAAAAGTCATTCTTGATGGATAAATTAAATATTAATATTGAATCAAAGTGAGCACTTCACATTTTAAACTAATGACCTTTAAGTCAAGCATTTAAGCTCCATGTCAAACCCACTGACATTAATAGAAATTAATAGAATTCAGAGAAAGGTGAAAACATTATAGAAAATAAGGTTGTGGTTTTTTTCTTTGGCATGCTTTATTTGAATGTGAATTTACATTCCCCTACACACATATTTTTAAAACGTATCCATAACAGCAGTCTTCAAAGTGCAGTACACATACTGGTAAAAGTTCATAAAGACTTACAGTGTTATGACATTTTTACAGGAATCAGCTTTCAGATCCTCGATTTCCATATGTAATCAATATTTTTTAAAATGCATCTCCTGGAAAAATGCACCTGGGGTCAATATTTCTTGCACCTTTCCTCTCCCACATTACCTCTCCTCCTACTGAACAGCTATAGGCATCATCTATACATGGTACACCTCTCTGCAGTGAGAAACCTAAGTTTTATCTTAACATGGTACACCTCTCTGTAGTGAGAAAACCTCCAGGACATCAGCTCAAACATCTTTTTGTATCTCCCCTCCTCACATCATATAGTCTCCCGAGGCTACATCATGTACCGGTAAACCCATGGATTCAATTACAGGCATGCTGAAGGTTTCCAAATCTTGATAGCCTGCCAGCCAGTTTCTGTGAATCCTCCTGAGAGCATAAGCTTGTGGTGGATGTCTTCTTTATATGTCTGCGAAGAGTAAATTCTGACATTGGAAACTGGATCTTTCAGCCCATGCTTGGCATGGCCTGAATTCAGATCAACCGGATGCCGGGAGTGATGGCGATTTTTATTTCAAATACTCTTCCATCCTGGAATCCTGTTAAAGAATGCTCCTAGTGGAAAGTTCATTTTGCTATTAATAATTTTGTTTGCTCTCACTTCCCATTTCTATCCTTTGTGTTCTGCGGTGTATTTTATGGGAGCTAGGAAGCTCATGTAAACGACATTTTCCAAATAACTTAGCCAATTGATTTCCACCAGGGGGACTAACAGAAAAAAGGAATGAAGGAAGATAGGAGAAACACTCTCTCACTGCCTCCCTCTGTAGACGTGGTAGAGCTAAATGTGCAACGCTTTTTGCACGTCAGGTACTTACGGCACAGAGCCCACCCTTAGCCCCAGCACAGAGATCAGAGACTCTCAGAGTCCCCAGCACCTTCATGGGTTTGCCTCTTCGCTGTGCACTGGCTCCAAGAAACTCTCCCTAGTTCTGAGCACTGAGAACCTCATATCCCACTGCTCTCCCATCAGTTGTTAAAATCTCAGGTGTTTCCTCTGTTCTGCTTTTTCTATCTATATAATCAATTCTCTGCATGACATTCTTTATGACTGGATCCTGACTGACACAAGAGAGCAAAACAAAAAGAGCATCAAAAAGAAATGTTGAAACTGTTAGCACCCATCTACAGGTCCAGACTCCATGCCTTATCCATCCATTGATCTGAAAACCGGACTGTGCAAGATTTGTAAAAAGTATCCTGGGAAATACAAATTTATGACACCTGACATTGCTGCCTTGTCATAGTCTCAGTAATGAGAAAGGGCCTGATAAGTTGCCTCATTGAGCAACATCTTGATTTTAGCATGATTTCAGGGAGGAGTTGAAAATTCTTTTATCTCCAAGAAATCATGCTAAGTCTTAAAGCAAAACATTGAAGGTAACTTAAGATTTTCTTGAATATTTAGGAACTGAAGAGAAATATTTATAATAATTTTGTCAAGTGATTATTAGATCTAAAGAATTTATATTCCTTTTTTTTTAACTAGGCCCCAAATTTCACGCTTACTGTCATTCTTCAATGACACACTTCCCTATTGATTTATTAACTGCTTGAGAAAAAAAGTGTCGCTTGTCTGGGTTAATTTCTGCATTTGTGCTAGGAATCACCGTCCTTCTCATTACTTTGGTAAAATGTCCTTGTAGCTCCCCTTCTAACTTTTTACTAGTTCTTTGCCCCAATATATAAACATATTCCAAGGTATACCAGCTAAAAATGAAAATGATGATAATGACAATAACATTAATAGTAACAGGAATGATGAGGATAAAACTCTCCTTAGCCCTTCTATCATTTACCTTTAATTATATTGCTCTCTCCCCCAAGGTAAGGATTTTTAATCGAGTTGTCTGCATTTGTGGCTCTATGCGTTCATGCCTATAAAATATGCTTTCCCCTTGCACTTTTACTTTTTATGCTATTTTATTCAGTTGGCACTACTGACAAGCTTTGCTTTTGAAATTTTTTTCTGTTGTGGCTTCCAAAACAATCATTTCTGTTGTTTACAGTTTTATTTCATCTCACCTCTAGTATTTTCACTGCGATTCCTTCCTGAGCAACTTTCCCTATGTCCACCCTTAAATTTTTACATTTCCTAACATCTTCTTGCATCGCTTCTTCTCACATCATTTGCTCTCCCTAGGCAACCTCATGTATACCCACAGATTCAACTACAATTATGCTGAAGATTTCCAAATCTCTATATCCTGGTCCAGTCACCTTATTCCAGCGCCCTTTACTGAACTGCATATTTGGTTGTATCTATCTAGTTTCCTTGTGGAATTTTGAATTCTAAGTATTTAACATCGAATTATTAGTATCACTTCAAAAGCGTATGTCCAATCAGCAATAAGACCCATCTACTTGCCCTAATCAGAGAGATAGTAGTAAGCCTAATTTCTGTATACTTACTCTCCACTTAAAATACACACTGAGTGTGCTTATAACTATCATTTATAATTATACTAGAGGTCCGGTGCACGGATTCATGCACTGGTGGGGTCCCTTGGCTTGGCCTTTGCCCTCTCGCAATCTGGGACCCCTCAGGGGATGCCAGTTTCAGCCCAATTCCCACAGGCCAGGCCAAGGGACCCCACCTGCTAGAGGGACCCTGCTCACTCCACAGACATCCTTCGAGCCATGACATCACCCAGGTATCCCCAAGGCCACTAGTATGCATATAAGATCTTTGGTTAATCTCTTCCCGCCCTCCCCTCTCTCCATTTCCTCTGAGATTCATCAGTCTGTTCCATGCCTGTGTGTTGAGTATCTGCCCCCTGGTGGTCAGTGCACATCATAGCTACTGGTTGAACAGTCACTTAGACTTTTATATATATAGATTGTTAAGACAATTTAATGGAGAAAGACTAATCTTTTTAACAAATGGTGCTGGAACAACAGTACATTCACATGAAAAAGCAGAAAAGAATCTATACATTGATCTTACATCTTTCACAAACATTAATTCAAAATGAATCATAGATCTATATGTAAAGGGCAAAACTATAAACTTCTAGATTAGATAACATAGGAGAGACAATCTTGGTCAATAATAATGCATCAATTCTGATTCGTCCCACACTGCTTCCAAACTGTTTGCATCCAAAGACACTTTTTCCATGGTTCTTCCCAGTTTCAAATCTTTTAGGATCTCCCCATGGGCGTACTTTTTAACCCATGTGGTGCTCATCATCTGGCATCAGTGAAATAATTACAATTCTGTTGTGCTGTTTTATTTGTTTGGGACACCCCCTAATTAACCACCCTCCTGTGCTTAGCACCCCATCTTTCAGCTAAATTTTTCTGAAATGTTAACTTAACCTTTCATCCCTGTGTTCTTCTGAATTCTGTGTTGGAGTCCTTGGTTTTCTCATCTGCTTGCCACACCAGGCTGGTATACTCAAGGGCAAATGCCACGGGCTTCTGTCATTTTCCCAGTTGCATATCCATCTTTATTTTACATTACTAGGACCCAGAATAGAGTTTTGTCCAAATAATAATACATTTAATTTCAATGTATAAACAAATCAACTATATACTACATGAGACAAGTTATTTATGCTAGAGTAGGACATATAAATTCTCTTTAGGGGTAGAGTGGCTAAATATTACTTTTCATCTGCTAGAAGACAATTAATTAAAAGATAACAATGGGGAACCAAAGAGGTACTAATTATTCTTGAAAAAGAGAAGTGCAATGATTAAAAATATGCTTCAAGAAGACTAGGTGTTGGAGTAAAAAAGAGATTAAGAGAAAAACAAGTGAAAGGAGACTAAATATCTAGACTTCAGTAATCATGCAAAAATGTGATAATAAGAGTTTGTGGAAGGGAAATGACCATGGAAATAAAATCAGAAGGTAAAAGGCTAACAAAACGCAGTGGTTCCTGGTGGCTGGGTCCAAGGGCCTGTGAATTGCCCAGATTCTGCAGGGAGATCCTGGCCCAGTAATGGGACAGTCGACAGCTTGCAGAAGCGTAAAAGGCTAACAAAACGCAGTGGTTCCTGGTGACTGGGTCCAAGGGCCTGTGTAATTGCCCAGATTCTGCAGGGAGATCCTGGGCCAGTAATGGGACAGTCAACTGCTTGCAGAAGGTCTTGCAGAAAAGCTAGTCCCTTCAGAAAGAGATTTATTTTAAAATAAGTTAACATCACGATAGAAAATTCAATGTAAAATTAGGATGTTTGCCTATTCTTACAACTCTTTAAAAGAATAGGCAGTTCTTTACTATCTCATAGTGTTCTTATTTTTACATCAATGTACGGTACAACAAACAGACAATGAAATACATCATAAGCATCATGTTTTCATTTAAAATAGGCTGGTAAATTAAATAGAATCATGTTGTCAAATTATATGCAATGATCCAAGTATTCTCCCAGTAATTACACCTAATGCATGATTTATTTTAGGTCTATTAGTAGCGTAAAAATATTTTTCTCCTTTATTAATGCTCTCCTAGTAATTATACCCAAACATTTCTTCATGCTTATGAATAGATTATAACGATTAGTTGGACATTTTTCTCTAATACTAATTACACATCCTACAAAAGAGCCTTTATTTATTAAATATATCTATGGTTTAAACTTAATAGCAATTCATAAATTATTTTTCTTTTCTTCCTCCAGTATTTTCAAGCAACATCTATTGGCTTATCTGTAGCCTAGATTTTACATAGGTTATTCTTTCCACTTATTCTGTGGACACATTTCTTGGTTCGCAGCCATTTCTCCTCTTTCTCCCTCATTTATTTTTACTTAACCCTTTGCAATTGATCTTCTGCCAACCCTTCCACAGAAATGGTTCTCTAAAGAGTTACCATAGACCTATATCTTGCCACATCCTATAGAACATTAGACAGTCCATTAAAAGGGCTGCATTGTGACTGTATTTTCAAATAAGTATGATCATTATTCCAAAGATGACCTGTGAGACTGCTTAGAGTGTAAAATAATTCTAGAATAAGGAAAGGTTTGCAAAAGTGAGGCCCTTCGGAGCTCCAACCTGAAAACTGTTTTATAACAGTAAAAGTAGTAATTTCTTTTTAAAAATTGTTCTCCTTCCTATTTCTTTTCTCATAGTTCATCCTTTTTTAGAAGTCATAGACCCCATCACAGTTTTTATTACTCCTCTCGCTAATCCTCTGAAGGCCCAGCATGGCCTGTGCTCTTCTCTCTGTGTACTTTCTGAGAGATAAGCCATTCATCCTAGCTCTCCACAGGTTGAAAGAGATGAAAAATAAAGCCACTAATTACTAGTCATTTCATGAAATCATAACTGATGTCCACAAATAGGTGAGAGAGAGAGGAAATAGTCAAGCTCCTTTAATCTCAAATTATTTATATATTCTGTTTCTCCTACAGCAAAATTCCATTCTATTACCATTTACAGAAGTTCACAGGTTTAATGATTGCCTTCTCTTCCTTCTGCTGACAGCACCTTCATTGACCTCCTGCCATGACAGTCCTTGGAAATTGAGATGTTTCTTTCTCTAGCTTCAGACAAAATGACCCACACTACAACTTTGTGACGCTTAGCTCTTCACCCTCATCTGGGCACATGCTGTGAAGGGCCCATTCTTTCTCTCATCTCAACTCCCTACCTCCAAAACAGCCCCCCAATAATTTTCAGATTACCTCCCACACCACTTAGTAATAATTGAAAGCTTTTGGAACTTGTCTCTGACCCTCTCCACTTGTCCCTTTTGTGTAGATCAAGTCTGAGACGTAGGACATGACGGCCATTTTCTAATACTTCCAAATGGATTCAGATGTGTTCCAATAACACAGGTTCATGGGTAAGGAACAAAGTTCAAGTGATCACACTTCATGTTCTTCCTTCTTCCCCAAACTATCCACCCTAACCCAACTTCTCTCCAGCTCAGAGGGTCAAATATTTGTCTGACAGCAAGAAAAATGATGGTTTTGTCTATTCACATGTGCCCTCCACCCAATGTAAAACATGTGCCTTTTAACCTTAGAATCTTAAAACTATAAAGTATTTGTTCTCAGCTGTGGATACTCTCTAAGGCGTTAGGAGTCCCTTTTTTATGAATGTCATTTATCTTGTGTTAGTAACATCCTTCTATGGAGCTACTAATAAGGAACCATCAGGGGCTGAAACAAGAAGACTGGAGAAACCTCATCAACTTATATTTCACATATCACTTCATCACAGATACCTTTCACACATGCAAGATATTACAGATGTATTTAGTGGTAGTGATTAGTATAATATAAATACATTGGAAAGGATTACTGAATGTATACATAATCGACACAAATTAAGAAAATAATCATCATTATGCATGATTTTAAAAAGTGATTCTCGCTGAAACCGGTTTGGCTCAGTGGATGGAGCGTCGGCCTGCGGACTGAAGGGTCCCAGGTTTGATTCCGGTCAAGGGCATGTACCTGGGTTGCAGGCACATCCCCAGTGGGAGGTGTGCAGGGGGCAGCTGGTCGATGTTTCTCTCTCATCGAAGTTTCTGACTCTCTATCTCTCTCCCTTCCTCTCTGTAAAAAATCAATAAAATATATTTTAAAAAAAATAAAAAGTGATTCTCAATATCAAAAGGATTGGAAATCGCCACACTAGTAAAATCCATAAACTTATGATGTGAATTATACTACAAAAAGTGGCTTACTTATGAACTAATATTTAAAACTAGCAGGTTAATTTCCATTTGAACTGCATTTCTGAAAAATTAATTTTCTTTTAAAAAAATACTTTTATTGAATTTTAGAGAGAGAGGAAGGAAGAGGGAGAGAGAGAAAGAAACATCTTTGTGAGAATAATACATCAATTGGCTGTTTCCTGCAGGACCCTTACTGGAGATTGAGCTGCAACCCTGAATACTGACCAGGCAGGGAACCAGCAACCTTCCAGTTGCACAGGAGGAAGCCCAACCAACTGAGCCACACAGTCAGGGCTCACCCCTTTTCTTTATTTTACTTTTCTTTTAATACCTATGCCTTTAACAACTATAGCCCCATCCCCACATAGGTTCTTTGTCTGAGTTCCAGTACTGTATTTACAATTCCTCTGGAAGATTTCTAGTAGGAGTCACACCATCATCAAACCCCTCCAGCTCCAAAACAAAGTAGTGTAATCATCTATGCCCTCCAATCCCCTGGAGTCTTCACTGGGTTCAATGATATCACTTCCTTCCTGGAATGATATCACTTATACCCTGCTTAGAACCCAGGTATATCTTTTGTTCCTCTTTTCTAGTCTTCCCTCCATATTCAAGTGGTCATGTTTTCATTTTATAAAACACAGCACTGAAATATTTCTTCCCTCACAGAATTCTACCACCATCCCATCCAGCCTTTTTAAACCTCATATCTTCATTGCTACAGTTACCTTCTACCTTATCTAACTTCCAGCTGCTCTTAAAAAAATGTTTTTGACCTAGTCCCATGATCGGCAAACTGTGGCTCGCGAGCCACATGCGGCTCTTTGGCCCCTTGAGTGTGGCTCTTCCTAAGCCTTAGGAGTACCCTAATTAAGTTAATAACAATGTCCCTACCTATATAGTTTAAGTTTAAAAAATTTGGCTCTCAAAAGAAATTTCAATCGTTGTACTGTTGATATTTGGCTCTGTTGACTAATGAGCTTGCCGACCACTGCAGCCGGTTTGGCTCAGTGGATAGAGCGTTGGCCTGAAGACCAAAGGGCCCCAGCTTTGATCTTGGTCAAGAGCACATACCTTGGTTGTAGGCTCCTCCCTGGCTGTACACTGTTTGGGGCTCCTGTAGGAGACAACCAATAGACGTGTTTCTCTCACATCAATGTTTCTCTCTGTCTTTCTCTCTCTCTTCTACTCTCTTTAAATATCAACAAATATCCTTGGATGAGGATTTTTAAAAAGTATAAAAATGTTTTTATTGACTTTCAGAGAGGAAGAGAGAGATCAAAACATCCATGATGAGAGAGAAGCATTGATCTGCTGCCTCCTGCATGCCCCACACTGGGGATGGACCTGAGCTGGCAACCCAGGCATGTGCCCTTGCCCAGAATCCAACTGTGACCACTTAGTTCATTGGTCTATGTTCAACCTCTGAGCCACCTCGGCCAGGCTAGAATACCTTTTAGCTGTATTACCAACTATTCCGTCCAAAGTCTGAGAGTCAAGTTTTTCAATGAAGACCCACCTTTTTCACCTAATTCTCCAGTTTCTTTCTATGTGAACCCTCTGCCTCAGGCTAGTCTCAAAAAGCATCACGATTATTTCCCCATCCTTCTGCTTATGTTATATAACTTGCCCTGAGAACATTTTCTTTGTTTTCACTCATTATATTTCTTTACATTTTCTTAAAAACTGAATTTCACTTCTCTGACATCTAAATGCTAAATTGAGGATTATAAAGCCTGTAGACTATGAGCATCTTGCTTTATCATTTGATTTAAAACACTAAGTATGTGGCACATAATACTAAAAAAACACTGGTAATGCTGTTACATAAACATTGCTTCTCAATACTTTGAATAATTATATGAAGTTACACAGAATACCTCAGGATAAGTGATTATGCTTTTAATAACTGTTCACTGAAAAAAAACACATTAAATTATATATCATAAATATATAAATTTTGTTTTGAATTCATGTATTCAGCAAGTTTTTCTTTTCTTGAGTGCCTACATATACTAGTATATTCTGGGTTCCACACTAGGTGCTAGGTGTAAAAGAGGAAATAAGACCTATTCACTCTCTGTACTCTTGGAACTTACATTTAATTTAAAAATTATTTTAAATAAATTTGTAACATTTTATACAAATTAAACAGAAAAAATAACATATTTCCAATATGTTTTAATTGCATTTTAGAGAGGGAGAAATAGAAACATCCATGAGAGAGAAAGATCCTTTGGTGCCTCCTGCATGCCTCCCATTGGGGAGTGAGCGTGCAACTACGGCATGTGCCCTGACTGGGAATCAATTGAACAGGTGACCTCTTGGTGCATGAAATGGCGCTCAACCAACTGAGCCACACCAACTGGGCAACAATATAATTGACACTGCACTTATACCAACTACTTAAAATTAATTAGTTCTGATTTTACATACAAAATTAATAAAAATTATTAACACTTTTCTGTTGTGGGAAATTGAACGTTTTACTCCTTTTGTAAATGTACATGAAATTTCTATATATTTTTAAAAGTTAAAAGAGTAATTGAGATCTTTGATTACTGTAAATATATCTAGATTTTAATATTTAAGGGAAAGTGGCTACTATGGTCACGATTAACACTAAGTTTATTAAATAGAGATTATCATGATGAGACTTTTGTAATTACAGCAATACGGTCATAAATGAAGCACATCTGATAATAATTCAATACATTTACTTCTGCTCTGTCTGTCTGAATGCCAACTTTGTCAAACTGGTGATATACACACCATCCAAATAGCTCAAAAGCTAAGCATGGCTGCTAGAGGAGCTGGTGTATAAAATGAATACAGATTAGTGAGTTTTGCTGTAGTGACTGTGGGGAAATGAAATACTTTTGAATCAGTGTGTGTGCACCAAAACTGCTACATTAGAGAATTTTATTCTGAAATTGCATTGCTTTCTATTCCTTTAATGAATTCTGGTTTGAAGAAAAATGATTAAAATAGGAAGAACATATTCATTTATTTCCGAGGGTGGCTTGATATGAATCATATTTCAAGTTTTATGATGAAGCGAAGGTAAAATATGTGCTAATACCAATACAAACCTGATTTATATACCATATATGTGGTATATAACCTTGAAACCACCTTGATAACTTGGTTTATTGTTGTCATTTACATAAGAGGAAGTCTGTTAATAAAATATAAATGTTCAAACATGTTGGTTTAATTAACCTGAAATTATTTCAACATACGTTGTTAGATTCTACCTGAATTCCAGGCTTCAGAATTTGCTTCTTTCACATGAAGCTATATGACCCAACATCTAAAGACCGAGGTCTCTTCTGGATGCAAGAGTAAAGGTCATTGTGTGTAACCACCTGAGGGTCTTCATGAGGTCATCCTTGCAGACCGTCAGTCTGGGCTTCACTGTCACCCAGTTGCTGCTCCAAGCTGCTTCTGCTTTGCATCTTTGTGTCTTACCCTTGACTTTACAAACTGCCTAACAAATTATATGGCTTACCTCAGAATACCAGCCCAAACCCTACTGAGCCTTTCCCCCCTTCAAAATTCTTTCTACCAGAAAATCACTGACATGACTTAGTCCTAAACATCTGGTCACCACACCCATTATCAACTGCCACACTTCCATGGTAATGGTTGCTACCCATGATGCCCATGATCTGCCTAAATCACCACATCTGAATAGCATTTCCCATTCACTGAACTGTATCTTTCCCCAGCGTCTACAACTGGATCTATTCCCTAGTGGCTATTGACTCCAGTGAGCAGGTGGGTTTCAACATGTCTCCAGATACTCAAAAGATGTTTGGCATGTAATTTAATATTTGAGGAAAAATGTTTTGCATATCTCCCTTCTTTTTACCATTTCTTACATAGAAATCTTTAGATCATCATTTCAAAGAAAGAATTCTAGGTTTAATTTATGATATAGCAATAGAGCAGGTGCTTTTTAAGTCATAGTTCTATGATCTCATCTTCTAAGGATGTTCTCAAGAATGAATTGTAACAGCCAAAAAAGGCTCTTCATGAGCCCCTTGATTTTTCTTAAACATGGCACCCCCCCCGCTACTGTTAAAAGGTACACATGTGATATTAATATTCAAACATATATAATTGTACTGAACTCTCAAACTATATTTTTCAGTCAAGACGTCTGTTCAGTTTGCTTGTTAAAACATCACAAGTTAATTTTCAACATGGAGTTATCATAGCCACAGTCTATTGCTTTCTTCTTAATATGTCTTTGAACAAAGTGCTCAGTTTAGAAAACAGACAGCACAGAAAGTTCATTAATAAATATCTCAGCACCATATTCCCTCACATATTTCTGAATGTGTTGAGGGAATTACGGCATCTCACTTGACAGAGCGTGTCACCCACATTTGTTTTACTAGGAGGACAAGTTGATCAATCTATCTATGATAAAAGCTTTTGGAGGAGTTGGTTGATCAATGTTCATTACGATGAAGTATCTATAATAATAAAAGCGTAATATGCTAATTAGACTGAACGTCCTTCCAGACAACCTTCCGGACGAAGCCACGGCAGCGGGGGCCGAGGCAGAGGCAGCCACCACAGCAGCGGGGGGGCAAGCCCCTTGTAAGAATTTCATGCATTGGGCCTCTAGAAAGAAGTCAAGTTCAGTGGCGTTTAGGCAGGTATCAGAGCTAGTGAACAAATAAGTTCACACAGTTTACAGTCCAGAGTCATTGGTTTGTCTCCTTTATCCCATTTGGTCCACAAAAGTGGAAAGGTCACACTCTGGATAGCATGAGGCACGTGTCGTATGGAAAGAACATGGTGTTTAAAGTCAGATAACTGGAATCTGAATCTGAAGACACTTGACAGCTATGTAACTTCAGCAATGCCATTTACCTACTCTGTACCTCAGGCTCTTTATCAGTAAAAGTTACTATAAAGCTTTTTGCTTGGCACAGGATTAGTAAGGATAGCATAGTGAGAAAGAACATGGTTTCTGAAGCCAACCCACGGCTTAAATTTAGGCTTAATTTCTTACTGTGCACAACCTCAGTCAAGTTACTTAACTTCTAAGTCCCTCTCTCTCACACACACACTTTTAAAACTAAAATCTAAATTGTTCCTTGTTCCTACCTCAAAGGATTTTTGTAAAGGATTGAACCAGATAGTATATATAAAGTGCTCGGATCAGTGTCAAGCTGGTTTTCAAAAGCATTAGCTACAATCACTACATTATTATATAACTTCTGAATGTATCTTTTAAATGCTAAATATATAACAGCTTAATATAGTAAATTAAGCACAACCTTATCAACGTACATATTTTTACTACAATGCTTTATAAGCAGTTTACACAAAAAAGGGTGGTGAATTTGTAGTAAAACAAAATTAATTTCCTGCAGGAAGACTCATCTATAATAACAAAAACATAATATGCTAATTAGACTGGACAGCCGGACAACCGTCTAGACTAAGCCAGGGTTATGAGGGCAGAGGGGGCTATGAGGGCCGAGGCAAGCCGCTGCGCCTGCGAGGCCTGAGCCCTCTTGCACGAATTTTGTGCACCGAGACTCTAGTCATAAAATTATCAAGAGTTTGCATATTTTGGGGATTTCCAACTCAAATTTTACAAATTTGAGTAAATGAGAATATTTCTACGGTGATTTAATGAGGGTTCTGGGTTATAATTTTCTTCACTGTCCCCCCCACTCACTGTTTTGATAGGCATTCTATTTCCTTCAATAAATAAACCATTATTGTGTTTCTATTAATTTCTCATTAGGTTTTATTTGAATTGATAGCTTTTGTGATTTTTCTATAATAACTTTCAAACCATATACTGATTGAACTGCTGATTCATTATCCTATTTAACAGATAGTCTCCAGTGTGGTTATTTGCTCCTAAATTATTTAATATTTGTCTTCATTTCTGTTGATCGGGCGCCCGTTGGCACTATTACTCAAACCCTCTTCTTGAATCAGGTGCCATTGCCCTCCATTATTTGCTTTACTTTCAATTCCAGCTTCGTTTGCAGAAACACAAATTTTGTTTCAATGCTTTCATTCAACTCATTTACGTATAATATAAACATCCATGCTGTGGAAATGGACCTGTGGCCGAAGTACAAGAAAATTCAGCCTTCAAGTGAAATGAGCCAGTTAGAAAGATCCACCAAAACGTTGCTGTGAAGAGTGTGCTTTGCTGTGAAGCAGTCACAGTTGTGCTTAAAAGACAAGCAGGGAGGATGGAAGGGACTGAGAGAAGGTGAGGACGACACAGAAATGCACCTGCATGTTGCCCATTAATTTCAGTTGGGGACTCAGCAGGAGCCTGAATATAGGACTTAGCCTGCAGCAATCTATGTTCAGAAAGTCAGTCATTGCAACCGAAATTACTTTCATAATAAACAAAGACGAAGTATCAAAAGTGCTACAGATAAAACCCAAGGAGGAAATAATTCAACATTGCAGGTATGAGCAGGATCTGAGCACAGTGTCTCCTGGGAATGTCTATTATTGGCCAAAGTGCCATTTTCCCACAATTTCAATTTGATTTCATTTTCTATAGCCATAGTTAATTAAAAATAGCCTGTCTGCCAGCCATTTAGGTTAAGATAAATGAATTAATTAATCAACTTAGAAAAAGTACATTATAATAAAAATTAGTTTGAAGAGGATACAAGAGGGAGCCTACATTCTAAAAAAAGGATACAGAAAAGAATAAGACATCTTTCTAAAATTCCATACTTTTCTTTTGAACTGGATTACCTTAAAATCAGGAATTGTAAAACAACAAAACAAAAAAACACCCATCCAGAAACACTTTGGGTAGTAATGATGGCAAGTATATGACTTCTCAAGCCACAATGCACAGGATCATTTTGAGGTTTTAAGGGATCACCAAAGTCACCCAAAAAGGCTCTAAGAGAAGCCAACACAAAGGAGCATTTGATAAGAACCACTGGCAACCAACTGCTTCAAGATCAATTCTCCCACAAGCAGCCCTCCAATCCTTACACAACTGTTACTTTCCTGGTTCCTTTCTGCCTATCAAACTTTCTCTCAACCTTTATGGGCCTTGCTTAGTGACACTGTGAATTTCCCAACCCACATTCTGCTCTCTCCTACATCACCAGACCTGCCATACTTCTTCCCAAGGTTCAGTTTGACACTCATTGTCTGCTCAAGCCTTAGATTAGTCCATTTCTCGTTTACTGGGGTATTGATTTTCAACCCGAGTGCTGCAGAGATGAATTCCTGATGAGCCCTACAGACAAGCTGGAGGGGAGCTGCAAAGCTTTCACCAAATATTGTTGGATATAGTGTTAAAGAGTTTAAAAACATGAAAGCCAAAAAAAATGTAAATGTTTTGTACTTCAAATTTTAACATGTTGGAATTCTCATTTGTTAACTTTTGCAATTACTTGATAATTAAGTTTTATGCAAAATTTGTAAGAGTTGCCTTCTCATAGACGACATTTAAACTTTTGTAAATTTATCACTGATTAGAAGACATGATTTACACTGATATTTTTCTTATTCTGTATTTGTGCATGTCTGTACAATTATTGGTTTAATACCAGGCAAGGCTCATATATATCTTTCATCATATGCTCTCATTTTGGCATAACTACATCTTTCACAATTATGTGCAATAGAATACATTGTATAGCACGTTATAAAATGTTCATGTTCTTTGGGTTACTTATTTTCTAACATTTATATTTATGAAGAAAACCAGTCCATGACAGATATTGCTAGAGACTTAACTTTGAAGCAAATATTGTTTACTGCTGCTCCCCTTTAAAGCTTTTCAATCAATATAAACAGAATCATATCTGGAGAGTGCAAAGCAAACTATCATCTTAGGACTATTATCATATGCAATGTCTTTTTAATGTGAATGTTAATACTATCAATATTTGTGTAAGCAAATACAGAATTAAACTGATACTGAAATTGATATGAAATTCAGTCATCATTTATGTTTTTGGAAAAGAACACAGACTCAAACTATATAAATATGGCTTGGCTATTCGTAAGAATTATATTGTAGGAAAGGAGGAGAGTGCCTGCCACTCAAAGTCTGAAAACTACTGCTCCTCAGTTAAATATACATCAACATTCTAGGCTTTAAAAAATACCTGAATATATCCAAGATATCCTCCGAGCTTTGTTTTATAGACAGGGCAGCACTGGAGGAACCTCTTGGGACACTAACACAGGAGAAAGAAGACCTTTCAATGCTTAGAAAGTACAAGAAAGATGGGCCTTATTATTTTGAAAAGTTGAAAGAGGTACTGATATATATATGGTATATATATATATATATATATACACTAGAGGCCCAGTGCATGAAAATTCATGCACTCTGGGGGTTCCCTCAAACCTGCCTGTGCCCTCTGACAATCCGGGAACCTCCCCGAGGGGATGTCCACCTGCTGGCTTAGGCCCGCTCCCCGGGGATCAGGTCTAAGCTGGAGTCAGACATCCCTCTGGCAGCCAGGGATCCCTTGGGGGATGTCCTAATGCGGCTTATGCCTGCTCCCAGTTGGACATCATTAGTGCTGCTGAGGAGGTGGAGAGGCTCCCACCACTGCTGCTGCACTCAGCAGCTGTCAGTCTGGCTTGTGGCTAAGCAGAGCTACCCCTGTGGGAGCACACTGACTACTAGAGGGCAGCTCCTGCATTGAGCATCTGCCCCCTGTTAGTAGTCAGTGTGCATCATAGCGACCAATCTTTCCAGGTTGTTAGCTGGTAATTTGCATATTACCCTTTTATTATATAGGATATCACATTTTCTTTATTTACTCATCTGTCCATGAAAACTTTGTGTCTTGGCTATTGTAAATAATGAACACGGAGATACAGATATCTCTTCAAGATACTGATTTCATTTCTTTCAAATACATACCCAGAGTGGAATTGCTGGATCATGTGGCAGTTTTAATTTTTTAGTTTGAGGTTAATTATCTGTACTCTATTTCTACTGATAAATCGTGTTTAAACTCCAATAGTCACTCAAAGCTTTGAGCATACTTAAAACCCAAGAAATATAGGCAGATCCACAAAAGAGTGCTGGTAAAATAATAAACCAGTTGTGGGTATGGTAAAGATGACATTCGTTACTGCACAATTGTTTCTGTTGCCGAGTTTTAGCTCCATCTTACCATGATTGAAAGGAAATTGTTTGTCTCTCTTTAAAATGATAAAAGGTTTACATCTAATTTATGTCTAAGTTATCTCATTTGAAAGACTTTAGTTCCTTTTCTTCCCTAACTGGCATTATCCCAAGGTGATTGATATCCATAAACCCATGAATATTTAGACATGCTACAAATTGCTAAAGCCAATCTTTTAAATTTCCTAATGACAAAGCTATCATCAAATTGTTCTGCTGAAATGATGTAGAATGCAAAAGAAGAGGAAAATGAGAGTGAAAATCAGACAAAGTAATATGTAAGATCTGCTCTGCTCAATGCATGTCCAAATTTCCCTCAAAATGTGTGTTACCTGATGCCTAATTCTGGCCACCCCTTTATTTTGAATTACATGTGATTTCTCAGTCTTTTGCATTTGACTTAGCCTGTATCACTCTGTTATTACTTGATTTTAAAATGTTTTCAGTCCCTTTATACTCTGTGTATATGTGTGCACGTGTGTGCATGTGTGTGTGTGCCCATGCACATGCATGTGTTTGTATTATTCTACCAAAACCAATTACAGATTTCTTAAAGACAAGAACAGTATCTCTGAATTTTTAAGGGGGAAACAGGATATGAAAAAGCCTTTCAAAAGTTGTCTGCTTGTATTTTGGGGGGCTGTGCAGCCCAAAGTATTTAAATTACCAGCCAGGTAATACTCCTCTTGATCGAGTTAGGCTGAATATTCTATTTTTCCCACCTTTATAATCTCATAATCATCATCAGGCAACTAAATATCCAGAAGTCATCAAGAAACTAAAATCATACTTATCTATAATGTTTTGGCTTAAATCTATTTTATCAAATTTATGTAGACAACACTATACTGTTTATTCATTAGGAGCTAAAGAAAAACTAAGTAATCATATCTTGAAAACATATCCTGAGTATCTCTCATTCTCCCCATTCTCTTACATTTTTCCAACACTTTTCTATTTTCATATTTATTCATGACACAAATATGTATTTAATGAACATCTACTATATGCCAGGCACTCTCGTATTAGCCAAAGATGTAGCAATGAACAATACAGACAAAAATTTTGTTCACTTGGAGCTTTTATAATCTTCCTATTTAAATATTGAAACTTTGATGAGAAATATTTATTACATAAAGCATAGATATAAACACTCACTCATGGCTAATAATACTAATAAGAAGAGAAACCCCAATTGCCCACTAGATGTTGACATCTCAGAATATCACTTGTGTTTAATTTACTTTTGTGTTTCACAGTTGTAATGACCAGATATATTTGTTTTACTTTTTCTCAATTTAACAACTACTTTTAAAATCTGAGAGAGAAGTCAGGCTTTTAATATGTTTTCTAAAATGTCCAAATACAGAGATTTCTGAAAGGTTCTCCCCCACATATTTCAGATAGCACAGAATCCATTGTGAGTAAATTCTGCCTGGCTGAAGATTATTCAGGATCACTTTCCATAAGAATCAGTACATGAAATGTCTTTAGAAAATAAGCACAAAACACAACATCTACATTTTGAATATGCACTTGCCACCTGCACATTTGCAAGTAATATCAAATAACAATGACCTGAGAATGAACTGGATTCCATTTTAATTATATTTGAACATAATATTCCAACATATTTAGATGTTTTGTTTGAAGCTGCTTTCGCCCTTGTGATGTCAATATGCTAGGGCCGTGGTCTGAAAACTGCGGCTCTTTGGTCCCTTGAGTGTGGCTCTTCCTAAGCCTTAGGAGTACCCTAATTAAGTTAATAACAGTGTACCTACCTATATAGTTTAAGTTTAAAAAATTTGGCTCTCAAAAGAAATTTCAATCGTTGTACTGTTGATATTTGGCTCTGTTGACTAATGAGTTTGCCGACCACTGTGCTAGGGTGTGTGTGTGCGCGTGTGCTCATGTGTTTGTGTGTGTTACGTGTGTGTTGTATGTTACTTGTGTGTTTTATGTATCCAACAATAGTTATTTTGCTATCTCTTATGAAGTATTTTAAAATAAAAATATTTAATTTTGAGTACCCTCTTTTACTTTACAAAGGGACCTATAAGGAAATTTTCCAGATATTATTGCTATCATAGCAAATAATACAAATAAATGTCAAAATCAGTTAAAAAAATATATACTTTAGAGTGAGAGTCTATATATATCCATTCAGACAAATGAGAAAATGGTTCCCAAGACACAGCAATCTATATCTAAGCACAGCACATTTTTAGGAAACAAATAACACAAGGAAACATATATCTTGTTACATCAAGAGGATAGTGATTTTAATATTGTAGAATTCCTTGCTCAAGAATCAGCAGCTGTGAAATATAGCTTACTATATAAAATATCAACAAAAATAAATATAAGGAGAATACTTGAGGACCACTGTATGTAATCTTCATGGGTATCAACAGGCATTTAGCTATTATGCTATGCCTTACCTTTCCTTACATTCCCTAGAAAAGACAACAGAAGGCAAAGGCTTATGTGCTGATACTTTACCCAGGAATACAGGAAGGAGTGAGGAGAAAAGCAATGAGGCTGGGGAGGGGGACTGTGAGGATAAAGAGGAGATCCTCACTGAGCTGACCACAGCTCTGTAACTGGCTAACTGTTAGTCTCGCTGGACGTCTCCAGAGAGACATTATGTAGCTGCTGCATCTTTGACAAAGCTAGCTAGAGGAAGAAGAAAGAAGATAGCTGATACTTTGCATCTCCCATTGTTCCAAATTTGCCTCCACAAATTTGCTAACTTCTAATATGTTCAGGTTTTGGGAAGCTGACCCATGGCAACAAGAAGGCCCAGAGGTAAGGGGCATAGGCCACTGCATGGTTTTGCTCCCAAACAACAAAAACAACATTAGAGGCAGCAGCTGTGACCTGTCTCCAGAATGTAAGATGGTGCAAGTCATTACCACAGCCATTCTAGCCAGAGAGCAAAGCAAGTGCAAGGAGCTGGGTGAAATATAATTGGAATCCAATCCACATCACATGAGGCCTGTGCCTATGGGTCTGACTTACAATAATACATCTTTTTGCTTTTTTTTGAGAATTAACTTCAAATCATTCTTAAAAGTAAGCAAAAACATGTCAGTAAATAAGCAATAGCTTATAATAAATTTTAAGGGACTACTATATATTCTGTATTTTTTAATGGTTTGAGATCCATTACTGCTATCACCTATTTCCACTTTGTCTTTATATTCCAGATTTTCAGGAATGGGGATATTTGCAATTTCCCTTTTAGCATTTATCTAATTGTCTCCTCATAGTTCCAGTTTCTCCCCTGCCTGCTTGACCTTATTTCTCGGGCTTTAACATTAATAATCGCCAAATCATAAAACTTACAGTAGAGAACCAGCACAACACTGGCAGTTTCTAAAGATACCCTGAGTTGGAAGGCTGACTCTACTTCTTAAAAAATGTGTGATCCCAGGGAATGCTAATTTTCCTCATCTGTACTATCCAACATGCCTAGATTAAAGATTTGTGGTAGGAATTAATTTTATAACAAGCACTTAGACAAAAGGCTCAGACACACTGTATGTGCTACATAAACTACTGCCATACATTTATTGAAAGATCTTTACTGCCAAAGATTTTCTAATTGAACATGTCCATCTCTTTTACAATTTATTTTAATTTAGGGTTGGTCAAGAAGAGAGGAATGTGCCCAACATACAACGTTTATTTCTTTTAGTAGGTGAGAAGAAGAAAGCAGTGAGAGATTTGGGAAAAGAAAAACAATGGAAAGTGGAACTAATCACACAGTTTTGTTTCTTACATAGAAGACAAACATAAAAGAAAACTTGAGAGTAAATGCCTACTGCCAATAGGTTCCACATTTTAACAAAATGTAATCAAGTTTACTTTAACATTTAAATATTAGCAGATACTAAATACAGTTGAATAGAAGGTAGATTTTGTGATGAAATATATGAATAAAAATGTTTAAATACATATCAGAACTATTTAAGTAACTACATTGTATATTCAAAAAAATTTAATAATCATTTTAGATTGATGTAAGGGTTTTTAAATTAATGCTCATATTTATTTGTTTCTTCTCTACCTAATTACTCAAAGGATTTGAGGATACTTTGAGATTTTAGAGCGTTGTAGTCTCATTTACTACTTAAAATTTGGACCATTTTCATAATCAGAAAATATACAATAATTGAAGTTAGTATCATAATACCATTTTAGCACAGCTGCAATTTAAATAAGGACCAATCAAGAATTGTAAATGACTACTGTTTTTGTCTTATCTATTTTCATATTCATGCTTTAAACTTCTTAGTCACATTACCAAAAATGAAATCCATTTAAACTTCTGAGCATGCATCAATTTCATCTTGCCACTTCACTGGTGCACTCTAAAACTCAATAAATACACTGAGTTCTTTGAAAATTGAGCTTCCTTTCATTGTTGTGAATGCTGTGAACACTTCAAAGAATAATTTGGCATGGATTCCATTTTATAGAGACAAATTTCATTATAGCTATATTGACAAATTAGTTATACACAAACTCCTAGGGCAGAATTAACTTGTAATAAAAGCCAGGTACCAGGTCTCACTTTAGCAAACTTTGAAAAAGTACCTATAAAATTTCGCATTCTGTAATTTCACCATTTGCTGCATCTAATCCCTCCAACTTTTTAAAATAGTTTCCCACCTTTGCTACTGTGTTTATGTCAATAAATTATTCTCACCACAGAGTCACCTAGATTGGCAAAATTTAGTAATTATACTACCTTATAAAAAGCTGTTTGGAAAGTACTAGCTATAGAGCTAATGAGATAGGATCTCAAAATATATCTTTGTATGTAAATTGTCATTTTCATATATAGGGGAGCATATGGAAGGCCTAAAAATGCTCTCTTGTAGAATAAATAGTGGCTGAACATTACATTTCCGCATTATGAAATGCATAGTCAACCATTTTTACAAATTCACTTTCATGCTATTACTGGATCCTAAAAAGGCGTACAAATATTTCAGTCAATACCTGAATCATCTCTTAGGAAACTGCACAGTGAAAGCTTATTGCTTGTAAATTAGGGGAAAAAAATCAAATCACAGCAAGCCAGCAGAACAGGAAATGATAACAGACTCTTTTCTTGCTGCTTCGCCAGCTATCTCATATTTGGTCAGTAAGATTAAGTCATGGAAGATTAAAGCAGAAGCAGCTTGCTCAGGGCATGTAGAAAATGCAAACTACTTTATTTGCAAAAATGTAAAGTATAAAAGAGGAACATGGGTTGGAAAAGGAATCAAGTTTAAAAATTCCCTGAACAATCTAAATATCATTGTATTATATTTTTGAGGGATTGCCACAGTTTGAAGATAACCCATTAAATCTAGCAAAATAACGAACAGGAGGGCATTCTGAAAGATAAAGTCATTGTAATGAAATGCAGACAAAGATTAAAAAGAATTAAAAGTGACAAGTATAATCCATTAGGGAACAGCCTTTAACTACTGTAATCAGAAAATGATTACTTACCTTGTCAATTAACAGCTGTGTGCCTGCTTTGCACACAGACAAAAGATCCTGCAAAGTGTCACCCAGACACTGGGAAGGCATATAGAATGCAGACACTTGGGCGTATTCATGCTTTCAACTGAAACATCCAAACATCATTGAATCGAACAAGTCCACAATTAACTATGCTTCAATGGGTTAATACACTTGCAGAATGAATGTAGCAGATTTGGGAAAATAACTACACTTCAATTCATCAACTCCAATAATATACCTCAACAACTAGAAAAGCTCTACTGAGGTGGAGAAAAAAAGTTCCTGTTCAAAACTAGAAACTCTAACTAGTTATCTAAGAGGAAAAAAAAATTAGGTTTCTTATTTGGTATTCTGTAACAATAAAAACCCAGTCATTTTCTCTGGCAAGGTATTGTAAAACTTAAAATGTGCACAAGAATAGGGAAAAAAGTAGAACTTCTCAAATGTAGAAAACATCTCAATTTAAAGTTTTCACCAAAAAAAGCAGCGTTGATTTTTCAAGAGAGCTTTGACTTGGACAAGCATATTCCCAACTTACAGAATGAATGTTGAGCAGCATTACCGGATTTGGGAAGATTAAACTAAGAATGCATAAAGCTACAGTTCATTTTTTTAAAGCCCGTATTTGTCTTTTTATTACAATGATAATATAAATGATTATTTAAAGAAATTGCCAAAGTTCGGGTCTCATCGTGATATTTTCATTTATTAGAAATCACTAGTAAATAATATTTTTTGAAGATTTAAAAATCTGGTCCAACAAAGAAAAATAAGACTATGTAAAATGGAAATCAGATAAATAATTAGTAGTTATTTTAGAGAGCTCATTTACAAAAATTAATTTGCTAAATATAACTACTTGTTTTATCTAAACATTTCAACACATTTATGGAGGTATTATGAAATCAGCCTTAGAAATGCACTCTGCTAACCTGACCTTTGTGATACAAAAATGTATGTCAGTTTAGCAATACTAAAATAAATGGTTAGAGTTCCAATACTGATGTAAATAAGCCTACTGTTGGTGGCATTGAGACTAACTTCTCATGACTACCAATGCTAAGACCGTATAATGATGGGGAAAATTATTGGCAGCCATTACCTGCAAGGACTGGCACAGCTCAGTATCCTGGTGCCTGATATGAGGGCACATGATCTATAGGCTTCTGCTTCACCCAAAAGCAGAATTTGTCTTGTATCATCCAACCTCTTTTTCAGTACCTCAATTTCACACCAGTTGGTCCTCCTGTGACTTGAGCTTTCTCTTGAAACTCAGTCAGCTTGCTAGGGTTTATCGTTCTATCTCTCACTCCCTAACCATCCTCCTGTTACCCTCTGCCCCTCCCTCAGACTGGCAACAGGTATCAGGCTGTGAAAAATCTCATGTTTCTCCTACAATGTAGAGTTGAATTTCTCCACCTTCTGCGCTCATAAGATCAAAATACCAGGAGATCAAATTTCTTTGTGTGTCCACTCAAGTTTTGATCACAATGATTTGAACACCTGGACTTCTCGCCAACATCAGCTAGGTCTATAAGTTATTAAGTTATCCTATTAAATTATCCTTGTCCTGTTATAGCTTTGTCCAGCTTCTTCCATTACCCGACTGTTCTCACAAGTATAAGCAGACCCACTGAATATATAATGATGTGGCTGAAATCATGGTCCTATACTGACTTCAGGCTTCCGGTATCATCACATATCTGAAGTACATTTGGAGATATTTAACTACCACTCTTCTCATTTTCTGGGATTAAATTCAAACAGGAGAAATAAGTTCCTTTCTTGGTATGAATTAGTTACAGCTTTTAGTTTCTGAAAACAATAATATCTTCAAGGATTAAATGTCTCAATATATATTATTTTATTATTATGCTGATATGTATGAAGTTAAAGGAGACTAAGTATATTAGTTGCAGCCCTTTTCAAAGTACATGGGTTTTGATCAGCTTGGAATCTGTGAACAGGTCTTAGCCATTTAAAGTTAGACACACTTATGTTCACATACTTGAGTTTCTGAGTAAGTATTATGATAACCACATTGGAAAGAAGTAGAAAATATGAGTCTGTGGAGTGTACTATGACAATCAGTGTCATTGTTCATGGCTTGGTCCTTTATTTTTTTATAATACTGCCAATCTTATCACATAATAGAGTTACCCCCCACATGATGAAAAATCCAGAATTAGGAGAGTTCACTTGGAAAGGAAGAGGTGTCAGTGAGCTGAAATTATTAGCAAAGTAGGTTAACACCTACTGTTTCTTATAGAGCTCATGACCTCTCAAAAACTACAAATACTTGCATACATTCATTCAAGAAAATCTTCAATATTATATTGTGTGGTGTGTGTGTGTGTGTGTGTACAAACAGGCTGCATACTAACTACTATATCTACCCTGGCTAGGCCAATTAGCAGCATTTCAAACTATACGGCAGGCAAACAAATTTTCCTCTTTAAAATCCTTTGTTGTAAATGTAATCGTTAGTCATGAGTTTACAAAAATAAAATCCCTTTGGAATCTCTTGACTCCAAATAGCATTGAACAAAAAAGGACTGAACAAAACACAGACTGTTACTAGAATACTTTCTCTGTTAATAGATATCAGTCCTAAAATTGCCCCCCAAAAATGTGATTATCTACACACTGAATATGAAGGAATGGTCAATTGCTGTTAATTTATATGAATAACTGAAATTATCTTTAGAGAGTTAATTTCATGTATAACACAGAATTATTTCTATTTTTATATGTATGTAGATCACAATGAATATTTCTCATCGAATAGTGTGAGATCCCTGGACACGTCTTCCAAATAAGAGGTGCATATGAGTTGGTGATGTATTTTGTTTTTAACCACTTAGATCACATCTGCAACTTGATAACAAATGACATTTCAAATAAATAGCTTTCTCTTTTCCTTTTTTACTTCAGGTGGGTTATACAACAAACCACACAGTGCAGTTCTCTTCTCCCCAGTCTGAAAAAGATTAAAGTTATTTTATTCTGAATATTATAATTGAATGGAAAAATATAAAAATACTAGGATGAATCGGTGCTTTGAAAAAAGAAACAGACATGTTTTACACCAATTTTGCCTACTTTATAATTTTGACTTCAAGAAAGCCTAACCAAAAGACCCCCAATATTGTGGATAAAATAAAGCGATTCTCTGGATCTTAGTTTTGATTATTATAAATGATCTATTTTGTATTAGAACATACATTTATATTCAAGTTTAAAAATAATTTAGTGCAGGATGGAGGGGACCAATTGGGGGAAAATGGGGACATCTGTAATACTTTCAACAATAAAGATAAATTAAAAATAATAATTTAGGATGTGACTCATCAGTAGTCATTTGGCACGTATTCAATTTCAACAGCTCAATATCATTATTATTGTTTCACATTGTATATACCCATGTCCTTTTACATGAAGTTGGGATAATATTTTGACTGATCATGGTATGATAAGTTCTGTATAGATCTTAAACATCTGACATAATTTAAGTCCCCAAACTTATAAGCAGAAAGATCAATGAAAAGTTTACTCAGTATCTCACCCAGAAATAATTCTTAGAAATGTATAATATTAAAGTTTCCAGAAAACTTATATATAATTTAACTAAATGCGTATATGAAATTTAAAGAAAGCAATAATGGCCTCATGGGTTTGAAGAAATAAATGGTTTCAGATATCAGGGATGTTTCAGAGAAGAAACTGAAAAATAGAAAACTGAACAGAGTATTTGCTTTTCACAGGTCATTGACAGAATGATACATAATATTAAAATACAGCCAGAAGAAAACTTTGCTCAATAGAGATGGGAAAGTGATAAAACCGAATGCAGATAGATGTTTAAAATAATAAAAGGATATAAGAAAAGTTCATTTTCCAAAGTTGTTCAATTTAGAGATCATAAAAGTTCCAAGCTGTACTTTAGACTGACCTTCATTTAATTTGAAATTAATTTGCTTAATCTTGATCCTCTGATGATCTCTCCCTTCATCTCTCACTCATTTCCCTCAACAACTGATTGAGCTTAGATATGCACCATATGCTGTGCTTATTCATAATATTCATAACAGTGAACAAAAACAGCCTTCGAGGAACTTATTAGCTTTCAGTGTATTGGAAATAAGCAATATGATCAAATAACTAAATAAATGTAAATTATCGCTCTAAAGAGGAAACATACAACTTATAAAAAATAGCCAGTTGAGGAAAGTATGTCTAGTTGGACAGGTTGGGAAGGTGCTTCTGAGGAAGGCATGATCCTGCTCAGTTCCTTCCCTGCCTAGCTGATAATGCACTCAATCCTACCTTTATTCTTGTTTATTGTTTTCTATTGTCCTGACACTGGTTAAGTTTCCAATTTCTGGCCCTGAATTGATCAGTGTCCCTGAAGAAGGCTGATTTCCTCCCAAACATGAAAAGCAATCTTGGCTATGTTAGATACACAACAGCAAAACTCAGCTCATTTCTGTTGCTCCAGAATGCCGTTGGTTAGCTATTCCCTGTCTCTGAAACTCTAGCTTTGTTATGGCAATTTTAAGTCCCCTCATCAAACTTTATGTATCAAACAAAAACACTCAGGCTACATCACACTCTACATTTCAGTGTAGAGGAAATAATCCGTTCACTAATTTTTTGACTCGTTTCTGACTATGGATGGAACTGAGTTTGTATTTAAGATGTGGACACTTTTTCCCAATAAGTCTAGGGCATGTGAGTGGAAATTATGATATAAAAACATAAAAATAAAAACAAAAACACTATGCCTCAGATATTCTATAAAATGCACCTACTATGTATAGGAAGAAGGCAGCCCTGTATCAGAGATCTCCTCTCCTACTCCTGGGGACTTCTATATTGAGCTGCACAAGCAGAACCGTATTGGTCCACTAATCAAAGGGCATCCCCCCAAGACACATGGCCAACTGGAAGGTGGCCAGGTACATGGCATCCATAGATCACGGGCCCAACTGTGAAAAGGTGCTTGGATCTCTGCAGATCATTATCCTTATCAATCAAAATCCTAACAAATGTTAATGAAAGACATGTACTTTGAGAATAAATAGCTTATCACAGGTTTTACTACATTAAAATAGGAAGAATTACTTTTTAAAGGCGATTTAATTTTGAACCCTCTGTCTCTGACTAGTACTAATGACCCACATAACAATAACTGGCACTTATTTAATTATTACAACACAGTTGTGCAGCAATCCTACAAGGCAAAAGAGCAAATGATATGTTCATTTTTTTCCAGGTGAGTAGACTGAAAGTGCACACTTCTTTTTATTCTCTCATGCACAGCATGTCTTTTTGACTCCCATTTAATTAATTTCAATGGGATCTGATTGAAGTGTCTCCAAATTATATCTAAACTTTGATTACTTTCCACTGCCACAACCCTGGTCCAAGCCACTATATTAATTCTCAATTATTGCAATACCCCCTCATTGCTTTTCCTGTTTCTGGATTTACCTACCTTCAGTCTGTTCTCAACCAGTAAGACTGTAAGCCAAATCATGATATGCCAATGTTCATTTCCCTGGTTTCCACTGCCGTCAAAGTGCTCTACAATCTAGCTCCCAGGCAACTCTGTATTCATCTTATTTCTTATGACCACCTTCAACCTTATTCACTATACACCAGCCACACTGGCTTCTTACTGCTCTTTGAACACGTCAGTCAGTATTAATACCATGTCAAAGCTGTTGAACAGCCTATTTCCTTTTTTTTTTTTTAAATTTGGGAAGCTTCTTCCTAGATATTTACATGGTTAGTTTACTTAAAAGTCACTTCTGAGCAGGACCTTCCATGGCTACACTATCTAGAATATTAGTCCTTCTACATCAGCTCTTGTCCCCTTTCTATGTGTGATTTTCCCCTCCTAGTACTTCATATCTAAATTGTATATACTTTAGTTTTCTACCTTTTTTTTATTGCCGGGGAATGAACATAGCTTTTAGATGCTCTGACTAGAGCTGGAGGATTAAATGTTACCTGCTCATTTATGCACCTGAGTCAGGCTCTAGAGTAAATATTTTCTACCTGGACATCCTCTTTACAATTCTATGTTTAAAAGGTGGCAAGTGCAGTTTAATAAAAGGTGGTGTCACAAATTAACAAGTAAAACACCGAGAAATCAGAAACACCTCATTCGAATACAGGGTCCTTCACTCATATGGTCCTCGGCAAATGATTTAACATCTGGGAGCTTCACTTATTAATTCAACAAATATTGGTTAAGCATTTCCTGTTTTCCAAATATGCTATGGCTGCTGCAGATACTGTGGTGAATGAAGCTGATAAATACTCTGCCCTTTTAATATTTACAGGCAATAAAAATGGTGGAAAAAACAAATTTTTAATAAAGTGAGAAAAAGAGCAACAAGGGTCGAAATTACTACTTTAGAATTGTCATAGTAAACAATTGTCCCCTACTCCATCTCCTTTCATTCCCGAATAAATAAGGTTGGCCTCACTCTACCTTATAAAATCATCATTTGAATTCAATATAATTTTTTGAAAACTTAAAATACTTTTTCAAAGGAATATCATGAAGGAAGGGAAAGAAAGGAAGTTAAGAAAGACTTACTCTATTTCTGGCTCCCTAGTTTTTTCCTCTTTAATTGTCATTTTACTCCTGTATAGAGGAGCAAACAAAACTAGAGAGACTTTTGGAAACAATTGAAAAGTTTTAGAAAGAAAATATCTAACATAAGTAATAAACTCTTAAAATACAACATTAAACAAATTGCAATACTTTTGTTTTATACTGCCCTAATACCTTATTGCATTCATTCCATTGCAAAATATTTGGATAATATTGTAGGAGGAAGAAAACCCTTAGTATAACAGGGTTTTGGTCATAGTAAATGTCCCTCACTGATCTGAATAAAATGTCATAAAAATCTGTGTATTAGTAGAGAATGATAAGAAAACACAATGTATTTTCTAGTCAATATAAAATATTATTTTTTAATAATCTATTAATTCCAAAGAGAAATTGGTATTTAGATGATATAGCAAGTTAGAAGAAGCAAGACCAACAATTTCTAAAATTCTTAATGCCCAATGCATGAAAATTCGTGCTCTCCGGGGGGTGTAGGGGGGTTGTCCCTCAGCCAGGCTTGCATCCTCTTGCAGTCCGGGACCCCTCCGGGGATGTCCGACTAATGGGCTTGGGCTCTTCACGTTCCTCTTCATGATATACAGTAAGAGGCAATGAAAGAAAAGAGTTCACACCTGCAATTTCCAAGCAGGATCCTATTCCCTCTTTGAGTATTTTTATTCTCTGAATGTAGTTGAAACGAGAAATAAATAAAGCAACATGAATCTCGAGAGTTCTTCTTAAACAACAGGTTATTCTGGATTGTCTTCCTAATGCATGAAAATTCGTGCCCAATGCATGAAAATTCGTGCTCTCCGGGGGGGTGTAGGGTTGTTGTCCCTCAGCCAGGCCTGCATCCTCTCGCAGTCCGGGACCCCTCCGGGTATGTCCGACTAATGGGCTTGGGCTCATTAGTCGGACATCCTTAGCACTGCCGCGGAGGTGGGGAGGCTCTCGCCACCGCCACTGTGCTGGCCAGCCATGAGCCAGCTCTGGGTGAGCGACACTCCCCCTGTGGAAGTGCACTGACCACTCCTGCATTGAGCATCTGCCCCCTGGAGGTCAGTGCACGTCATAATGACCAGTTACTCCCAGTCATTCTGCTATTGGGGCCAATTTACATATTACCCTTTTATTATATAGGATAGAGGCCTGGTGCACGGGCGGGGGCTGGCTAGTTTGCCCTGAAGGGTGTCCCGGATCAGGGTGGGGGTCCTGCTGAGATTCCTGGCCAGCCAGGGTGTGAGGCTGACGGCTGTTTGCAGGCTGGGCA
>NW_006383018.1:1349292-1360590 GCF_000327345.1 Myotis davidii | reverse complement strand
AAAATATTTATGTAACAGAAATATTGTAACATGCTACAGAGTGCATAGTATATTACAGTAAAAATACTAATTGGATGTGTGGAAAGTAAAAATCCATTAAGATGCTTTTTTTGGAGAATCATTTTATAGTGATAACATCAATATAAAAGGTTGGTATACCATAAAGAATGTTTCTCAAGCTTGTGCTAAATTTTGTTTTATGATCTTTAAACAATTAAAAAGCTATAAAGGCAGAAACCCAATGATAGTAATTATTAAGATATAACTGAAATCATTAACCTCTGCCATAAAATATCCCCATATTTCAATACATGATTTTATTTGCAGATGCTTAATTTAAAGGTTGCTTATAATGAATACTAGAGGCCCAGTGCACAGAATTTATGCATGGCGGTGGGGGGAGGGGTTCCCTCAGCCCAGCCTGCAGCTTCTCCAATCTGGGACCTCTTGGGGGATGTCCGACTGCGGGTTTAGACCCAATCCCACAGGAATAGGGCCTAAACCCTCAGTCGGACACCCTCTCACAATCTGGGACTGCTGGCTCTGAATGACTCACCTGCCTGCCTGCCTGATCACCCCCTAACCACTCCACTGTCAACCTGATCAACGCCTAACTGTTCCCCTGCCAGCCCGATTGCCCTGCAGGTCTGGTGGCCCTCAACTGCCCTCCCCTGATGGCCTGATTGCCCACAACTGCCTTCCCCTGCTGGCCATCTTGTGACCACATGGGGGCGGCCATCTTGTGTGAGGGTGTGAGGGTCAATTTGCATATTACCTCTTTATTATATAGGATGAGGTAACTATCTTATTATCAGGTAATCGGGGCAAGTAAGCATCCTGAAGAATGCCATCAAGTTGGTGCATTGGGATGCTACATTGATGTTGTTTTGATGTTATGAAGCCTAAAGACTGACCTCCCCCCAGAAACTCAGTAACACTTCTCTCCATCATGGGGGGAGAGAGCATTAATAAGTTCCTCAGTTGTTCCCTTCCCTTGCACACTTACTTTACATCACCCACCCCAGCATTTCTTTAAATTCAACATTAGAATCCTTCAGCCTAATCCTCCCAGTCACTTTCTTAATACAAGCCCTGAACTTTCCTACCTAAGGAAGGAATCAAGAAGCTTTAGTTGATAATTTAATAGCACAGATCAAACCACAGAATCAGTATTTCATTCATTAATTTGAAAAAAAAATCACCACTTGCTAGCACCCCAAGGCCAAGCTACAGACACAGCCACACCTCCTTCCGCTGTGGCTGTTTATCATCTGACTCCATTCCACTGCCATTCAAGCTCATCTCTCCCCAGCCCCACACCTGCATTCTCAATGACCTATTATTAAATTGAGAGTTCATAAATGATGGGATGATGTACATCTATTTACACTTCTCTGTGGCCAGAAGCATACCCGGCACTAAACATTGCTATTAATAAATATTGTTTGAAAATTAAATGAAGAGGGTTTTGACTTGCTCCAGTAGAACTTGAAGGAACTGTGACCCTCAATCTGAACTCCAATCATTAGCTAAGGGTGTGCAACCTGTTTCTTTTCTTCTCTTTCTTTTTAATCTTCACCCTATTGCCCTCGCCTTAGGGGTCTAGTTGGTGTCAGGGCACATCTGGTCAGATTCAACCTCGTTTTGACAGCTAATTAATCTTCCATCCCATTTCACTTAAAGAAAAGTGTTCTATTGATTGTTGGTTTTTGTGTTTTGTTTTGTTTTTTTGGAATTTGTCATGGTCATTATGCTTTTACTGCAGAGGTTCAGTTCTGATTCAGTGTTATAATAACAAAGAAGCTCCACGCAAAAGCTATCTGGTACTGGAGGCAGGGGAGATTTTCTTTGATGTAGTAGTGGGTTACAAAATGTTATTATTGTTTTCCCAACCTTATGCCTAATTACCCTGCTACATCCTAAACTCTAAGAAAACACATGTCTACTTTCCTCACCCCCTACCACTGTTAAATTTACCACACATACAAAATAGCTCTCTATTTTTCTCCATATTTAACTTTAATATAAGCATTTTTCTTGTAACCCAACAACCAGGGTGCCTGACCCTGGGCTTTCAGCTTTATTGGCCCACAGTTGCCCACCTCTAGGTTTACCCTTCCCTACAGAGCAAAGGATGTTTGGGGCCTAGCGCTCATAAACCCCAAAGAGTCAACAACCCAATTTCTATACCCCTCTCCAAATACCAGGGACAATGGAATTTCCACTCAAATGGATGAAGTGTTCACTTGCATGCATGAGGTTCCTCATAGGATGGGAGAGGGTCCAGAGTGGGAGGAAAAGAGGATTGGTCAGCCAGCCAGGATCCTCCATTTAGCCTCAAATGTTAGAGGGGGGCCAGGTTGCCCTAATTCTAATACTTATTCATTTATTCTGCCCCCTAACTGATCTATCTGCTTCCACTACCGATCCCCAATAACCATGTCTCTACAGAAGAGTCAAATTACAAATAAAATCTTAGCATTTTTCCATTTATAACATTCCACTTGCTCCCCGATGACCTTTTATTTTTCCATTGAACTTACAGCAGCCTCCAAGATCTGAAAGATCTAGACCTGCCCAGTGCTCCTCTTCCATCATTCTCTCCTTTACTCTCCACATTCCGTCCACAAGGGCCTCCTCCTCCAGCTCAGCCCTTCTTCAGAAGTGTTCTTCCCTCTGCCCCAGATCTTCACACAAATGGCTCTTATCTTTCTTTTCATTGAAGTTTTGTCTCAAAATATACCTTTTCAGGCAGATCGTCCATGGCCACTCAATCTAACCTAATATTCAACACCTCCATCATTCTATAGCTTATCACTCTGATCATTTATAGTAAAAAATCACTATATGAAGTTTCTGCACTAAGTATTTGTTTGTTTCTTTACTGTGTGATCTAAGGCCACATGGTAGCAAGGGGCTCTCATTGTGTTTATGGATCTATCTCAATGCCTTGAGTAGACTCTGAAGCAGGTAGATAGTCAATAAGTAGTTGTTGAAGGAAAAAAGGAGACAAGGAAGAAGAGAGGAGAGGCAGGGACAAAGGACAGATGCCAGCAGGGAGGGCTGTCTGGGGGTCTGAATCCCAGCGAGGTAGAATTCTGCCTTCTGGAAAATACCTGACTGCCTCCTCACCCCCCACTGCAAGAATGAATGAATGAATGAATGAAATGGTCTGTTAAAATAAGTAGGATATTTGTCTATTGGAAGACTGGGAGATCTGGGAACAATAATTGCCTGTTCCTAGTGCCCTATGTCAGTTGAGAATAATAAAAATGACAAAGGTTTTATTCGGTGCGTGGTTGTCTTTTCCTGCTTCTCATTCCTCTGTTTCCTTCATTTAATTTTTATGCCACAACCACTTCCTTAGCAGTTATATGGTCCCGAAATGTCTCCAATAAACGAGTCTTTGAAAGAAAACCTATTTTGCTGTGATTCATATATTGACCAATTAATCAAATATTTATCAAACGTGTACTATATGCTAGGCACTATACTGGCATCTGATTTTATTTCCTCTCCAGAAGATCTCCAATAACAGTTGTATTATTACATGGTAAGCAAACACAGGTAACAATTAACTTTATGGAAAAAAACACACCCAAATGCCAGGTGGTAAAAGAACACTGTGGGAGCAGGCCAGGCTAATAGGGATTTCTTCCAATAGAAGCCTCCACCTAGGTCATAGGGCTCAGAATTCTGCATAAAACTTGGTATAAAAATAGTTTTAAGACTAATACCACTTTTTAAACAGCAGCATAGGCTGTAGTTATGAAAAATGTAACTGTAAAACGGTCAAAGTCACACATTAGTGCTGAAATTGGACAATAAGTGGCCAGAATCTATTCCCTATCCATGGCAGTGCTCTCAAGAGAAACCCAGTATCCAGCCAGCATCCAATTATGTTGGAACTTCAATTTCTACCTTTGATTCTCATATCATTCCCATATTACTATCTTCAATACAGGACATTCCATTGACAGGTCTTGGGATTCTTTTCTGAATCAATAAGAACTTCCTATCTGTTTTATCCAATGAGGGAGAGAGAGAAACAATGGAAGGAAGTGAGCAGAGAGGAAGAAATTTAAAAAGTGGTTGCTATAATAAAATAAACAATGACTACAACCAAAAAGAAAAATTCCAAAATAATAACATTCATGCAAAACTCTTCTTTGATCCCTATTGGAAAATTCAAATACAAATTAGTTTACTTATAATATTATTTTAAATACTGACTTCAACAGAAGTTCAAAATGAATACCTCAAGAGAGAATTCACCCAAATCAACTTTATTATTCAGGGTCATTTTATATTGCTTTCTTGATGCTGAGTTAAACATAGAAATAAGAGTATCTGGGAGAAAGGAAAAATAACAAGAAACACCTCTAACTTTTGACAAAATCCCAATTGTCTGCCAAATTAGGATTTATGACAATATACTATAAAGACAATGCGGAGGTAAATGGAAGAAGGCATTGTTTTGGCTAAAGTCATATCATTTATTCATTCATTTGACAGAATAGCCTTCTGACAGCTAACTTTCTAGAAATCACAACCAAAATGTCGTTTATACATCCTCGCACAAGAAACAGATTGCACTCAATTTTATAAAAACAATGTATTATAGAGCTATTATATTTATATCTGAATTTATAGGTTTGTGTGAACAGATACACTTTTTTAGTTTTGGTAATTTAAAAAACATGTTTGAATATTGCAGAAGAAAACAATGAGTATGTTATGCACAGTTTATTTTAACGAAATAATATTATTTGAAGAGCAGCTTGGCAACATCTATTAAAATTTAACTTCAAAAAGCAATCACTTTCCTGGGATTTTTTTTTCTTTTTACTGCAATAAAATTACACCCATGCAAAAGCATCATTGCTCATAAAGGAGAAAACAACATTAAAACAATCTGAAGGTCTGTGAGTAGGTGAATGTTTGAAAAAAAAATGATACATCTATGTAATAGAACCTGATGTAGCCATTAAGAAGAATGAGTAGACTCCCTGTCACTTGACCAGGATGATACCCATAATATATTTTTACCTAAAAAACTAAAGTTGGAGAATAAAATGTATGCTGTTCTTTCACTTTAGTAAAACAGCAAATAAAATTATAATGAATATACGTATTTGTTTGTATATATATGAGCTTGGAGAACAACGTGAAATGATACACACACTGTTAAAAGTTGTTACCACAGACAGGTGAGAATTAAATGGGATGGGGTGGAGAGTATTAACTTTTTCGGTATTCATTTCTATCATTTCACTTGTTTTGTTATACAAAAATTGAACACTATTTTGCAAAAGAAGAGGAATAAAATTCATTCATTATTTCTGAAAGATATTTTGATAATTAACATCCTAGTATCTGAAGATATTTAATGCACCTTTAAAACATCAGTACTGTATTCTGTATTAAACTTTAAACCATCTCAAGGAAGAATAGGAGATCATAAATGGGACCTGATGGGAATGTGAATTGATGAAATCACAGGGCTCATCAGGGACATGAAGTCAAGGCCCATATACTTACAATACAAAGAATTAGTTATAAAACAGTTACCCATAAAGCGAGTATTGAGATTTTGTCCATTTCCCATTTAAACTTTATTATAGATTTAAAATGGTGTCCTTTTTCCTAATTATTTTAGATCACATAAATATTGATTTAAGACTCTCATTCCAGATTTCTTACGTGGCAATAAACTATAATGCCCTTTCATCTGGAACTGAGAAGGAAGTCTTATAGAAAGTTCACGATGCTGCGTTAATGAATAAAATTTCACATGCAAATTTATTGGTAATAATATCAGAATCTTTTTTGTCCATTACCATTAAAAAATGCTCTAAAATGTTCATCTATCTTTTAAAATATGCTCTCAAGTTGAAAATACCAGAACCCCAAGTTGTGGGAGCTTGCTCATTTTAAAGAAACATCATCTATTTATCCATCTGCTTATTTCTGGACTTAGTGGGAGTTGTATCCAGAGCAGCATCATTTCTACAATATATTTTTAAATGTTTTTCACTTGAAACTTAATAATAACGAAAACATATTCATTGGGGTCCTTGTTGCTTCTAATAATAGCTGAACTAAACAGAAGACAGATTTTCTCAGTCAACTTCTGATATCTACTTTCCTACCTCAGAGTGAATAAATTTAGGGTTAAGTAACATTCACTTTGGTTGAGAACTGAAGTTGTCAAAGTGAACCAGATATGCTAATAAATGTTAAACAATGGGGTGTGTGGGGGATAGAGGGACAGAGGTGTTTTGCAAGTTGTGGTGGTATAACTACTCACACTATGGCCAATTCCAAGCTACCAAGTATTTAAAACCCCAGTGGCAATTATCCTAAAATTTTAACAGATCTTGCAAACAAATACAAGTCAGCTCCAATGCATCACTGAAATGAATCTTAAGATCATCTGGACTTTAATTGTGAATCATGCTAACAGGAAGCAAAAGGGCAATTTCCATTCAGTGGAGTATTGGGCTGGGCGAAAAAATTCTATTCTTAACAGTGTCTCCCACATAACCTGCCCATTGTCCTTGTACTAACGAAGGTACCTCACATTCTCATTGCATAGATGATACCTCAGAGTCCCAGAATGTGGCTAGATAATTATTATGACTACTAATGACAGGAAAGTGAAAGGCAATAACTAATTTGTACAAACCAAAGAGGAGACACCTAGGAAATCTGACTACAAATACATTTGACTGTTCACTGATAAACTAAAAAGGTGTTTCTACATTGTCAAAAAGTATTTTATATAGAAATTGCCCCTAAAAGTGAAACAAAGGGCAATAAAATTGGTCATACAGATTTCATCATTGAGACCTACTTTGCGTTTTCTAAGAGAAATCCTTATACAACCTTGAACTTGGCCTTGAATTATCTCATAAAATTAACAGGAAGAATCAAGCAAAACCATTAGCTAATCCAAAGAAAAGTGATAATTAAGAGTACTACTTAGGGAATGGTGAGAAAGGTACTATAACCAGTTAAGAAGATTTTGTTATAAAAAAAACAAAAAATAGAATTTTCTTTTTTTTAAATATATTTTTATTGATTTCAGAGCAGAAGAGAGATGGAGAGAAAGAGACATCAATGATGAGAGAGAATCATTGATGGGCTGCCTCCTGCATGCCCCACACTAGGGATCAGGCCCGCAATCCAGGCATGTGCCCCTGACCGGAATTAAACCTGGGACCTTTCAGTCCACAGGCTGATGCTCTATGCACTGAGCCAAACTGGCTAGGGCAAAAACCCAGAATTTTCTATCTCTGTCATCTTCACTTCACACAATTTCTTTTCTTATTCAAGACCATCTTTCAACCTAGTAGAAGGTTTATATTCTAATTAAATTACCTTCTTAACATAGTCTCATTTTTAATTATAATATATAATCTCTCATTAAAATGATCATAATAGTAATATGTAACATTAATATGTAACAAGTGTCAATCACTATTCTTGGTCTCTTAATATACATTATCTCTAATAATTATTGTAAAGCTTCCAGGCAATTATAACTTTCCTTCTGAGCAAATAAAGTAAAATTTGAGTTTGGAGAAATTAAGTAAATACCACAATTAGTAAATATCACTGTCAAGATCTGAATTCAGGTCTATTTTGACAGTCTATGCTGTATCTTCCATATTGTAAATAAGAGAATTTATTTTTTGCATTACTGATATTTGCCTTTGCTTAATGGCATTTGATCGTCTGAATCCCCTAATAGTAAACATCACTTCCAATACACCATCAAGTCCAAAACATGAAATCCTACAATAACGATGTTTATTGTTATGGAATTAACTGTGGATGCTAAAGTTTGACTGCATGAAATGATGAAGTGTGTAATATGAGGTACAATCCAAAACTTGGAATTAACCTAAAATTTTAACATAATTTTAAACACCAAAACAAAGGATATATTCAGCAATCTATAAAAATTACCTGCCCTAAGAAATAGTCAGAAAATAGATAATTTTAGGCATATGTACAAATTAAAATTCTGTAAGGTTTCAGGGTATAGTCTAAAGAATAATGACTACGTCCAAATATATGAAGCTATTAGATTAAATGAGGAATGATGGTTGTGAGAAATGAATTCTAAATGATCATAATAACCAGATTAGAGCAGCAACTAATTAATTATATTCTATCTTGTGCTGAGATACATTCCTTCTATATGTAATATGTTGCGAGTTTTTATCATGAAAGGATGTTGATTTTTGACAAATGTTTTTTCTGCATCTATTGAGGTCATATGGTTTTTATCCTTCATTCTGTTAATGTAGTATATCGCATTTATCGATTTGCAAATGTTGAGCCATCCTTGCTTGAAAAATATAAATCCTATTTTATCATGGTGTATGATCCTTTTAATGTGCTGTTGAATTCAGTTTACTAATATTTTGTTTAGGATTTTTGTATCTATTTTCATTAGGAATATTGGCTTACAATTTTCTTGTAGTGTGTTTGTCTGGCTTTGTGTGGTAATTTTGGCCTCATAAAATGAGTTTGGAAGTATTCCCTTCTGATTTTTTGAAAAATTTGATAAGGATTGAGGCTAATTCCTGCTTGGTAGAAATCACCAGCAAAGCCATCTGGTCATGGGCTTTTCCTTGTTGGGAGGTTTGTGATTACTGATTCAATATCTACTCTCAATTGGTCTGTTCAGATTTTCTCTTTCTTTATGTTTCAGTCTTGGCAGGTTATATGTTCTAGGGATTTTTCATTTCTTCTAGGTTATTTGTTAGCCTATAATTTTTTACCATAGTCTTTTATGATCCTTTTTGTTCTGTGGTATCAGTTGTAATGTCTCCTCTTTAATTTATTATTTTATTTAGGAGTCTTTTTTTAGCCTAATAAAAGGTTTGTCAATTTTGTTTATATTTTTTTAAAAAATAGCTCTGACTTCCATTTATCTTTTAATTGTTATGTCAATCTCTATTTCATTTATTTCACTTTGATCATTATTATTTTCTTCCTCTGTTAACTTAGGGCTTTAGTATGGTGGGCTTTTACTAGTTCTTTAAGGCATAAAGTTAGGTTGTTCACTTGAGATATTCCTTCATTAATTTTTTAAATTTAAATTCTTTATTGTTTAAAGTATTATATGAGTATCCTGTTTTCCCCCCATTGACCTTCCCCTGCCACTCCCGAGTACAAGCCCTCACACCCCTACTGTCTGTGTCCATTGGTTATACTCATAGGCATGCATGCAAGTCCTTTGGTTGATCTCTTACCACCACCACAACCCCTCTCCCTGCTTTCCCTCTTAGGTTAGACCGCCTGTTCGATACTTCTATGTCTCTGGTTCTATTTTTGTTCATCAGTTTATGTTGTTCATTATATTCCGCAAATGAGTGAGATCATGTGATATTTATCTTTCTCTGACTGGCTTATTTCACTTAGCATAATGCTCTCCAGGTCCATTACTCATTGGTAATGTTTATTAAGCTTACACTGGTTTTCTAAACCAGCACCAGTCTCAAAAACAGAACTTAGTCTCAAAAACAGAAATCATTTTTAAACAAAAACCTATTTATGTGGAACACATAGAGTATAGGATTTGTTGCAACTTGTTGGCATCCCAACCAGATGTTGATCTTAATAATCCTCAGTTCTTTTAAATTAAATTAAATTGGGATTAAACAATAAGACATGAAAAGAGCTTTGTATAAAAACTTATAAATGGTCACCTTCCTTAACCTGAGCCAATACAATATGGGCTTGGTTCTCTATGTGTACTGATTTTAGAATGAATTAAAGACCTCTTAAAGTTTAAGAAACATTCATCTTACCCCACTGTTCATTCTATAGTTACTTAATAGATTCTAATGCCCTGTTTAGATTACAGTAATAAATTAGCATAACGTCAGAATTACAATGTAGGCCTCCTAAAGGCCAGTTAATTTCTCAGTCAATAAATATGTACTACACAGGGCAAAACCTCAGTCAGTCTTATGAGATACAAATTTGAATAAGATACTTATTTTGTTTGAGTACAGGAGAGTCAGAGGGCAAACAATAAGTGATAATCCAGTGGGATAATTAATATAAAGCTGTCATGTACAACACTTGCAAAAGAGATTAGTAATTCTTTAAAGAGCTGTAGGTGAGAAGTATAACTTGAAGTAGTTTAACTAATGTGTATATAAAAGAGGGGAGGGATTCAGGATTTCCACATTTCTGGAAGCAAAGAGAGCAACAGGTAGCTGGAATGTGACAAGAAATGCAGAAAAGGTCTGAGACAGGAAGCAGGGCTAGCACCTATATTTGAGAATGCTTTTAAGACCCTTAAGCATCATGCGAAGGAACTTGGACTTCATTCTGTAAAATGGGAAAACAATCGTACGTTTAGGGAGATGCATTTGAGTCCGTGGTTGTAAAGTTCACTCTGGCCACAGTGTGGAGGATGGACTGAAGTGTCCTGGAGATGAAGACAGGACAACCATGAGAAAAGAGAGACACTGAGAGCAGAAAGGACAAGACGTATTCAATATCTGGATCTGTTTGGAGATGGGAGAAGACCGAACAGAAGTGACTCCAGGATGATTCTGAGGTTTCTAACTGAACAACTGGATACAAGATGACACCCCTAACTAACAGCATAGGGGAGAAAATAATTATCAGGGAAGTGGAGAGAGGGGAAGACAAGGAGTTTTTTCGAAGTCTGAGGCATCTGTGAACACATCCTGGTAGATATAGGCGATAGGCAGTACCACTGATGTTTTATTTTCTATTAACTTATTTTAGCTCTTAATATTTCTTAATAGGTATTTAGTGAAGCTCTTTTTTTAAATATATTTTTTATTGATTAAGATATTACATATGTGTCCCTGTCCCCACATCACCCTCCACCCCCGCCCCCGCTCATGCCCTCACCTCCATTCCATTGGTTAGGCCTCTATGCCTGCATGTAAGTCCTTTGGTTGCTCTTTCCCCTTTACCCTCCCCTCCCCTCCCCTCCCTCCAAAGCCCGACAGTCCAATCAATGCCTCTCCGTCTCTGGATCAGTCCTTGTTCATCAGATTATGTTGTTCCTTATATTCCACAAATGAGTGGGATCATGTGGTATTTATCTGCTCTCCAGTTCCATCAATGTTGTGGCAAATGGCAAGAGTCCCTTTTTCTTCTTCCTCTTCTTCAAGGATCCCTTTCAGCATTTCTTATAATGCTGGTTTGGTAGTGATGAACACCTTTAGCTTTTTCTTATCTGTGAAGCTCTTTATCTGACCTTCTATTCTGAATGATGAGGATCTGAAGAAGGGT
>NW_006383018.1:1345412-1348386 GCF_000327345.1 Myotis davidii | reverse complement strand
GGCCCGGATCTGGAGCTCAGAGTCTGAAGCTCCCTCCTGATTGAAAACAACAACTGCGCCCTCCGCCGCCAGCCCGCTCCGCGCGCACACGCACCTGAGAATTTTACTTCAGCACTGCGCCTCCTCTGAGTCTGGGTATGATATTCTCTTTACTCCTAGTTGTAGAATTTCCACTCAGCCAGCCCTCCTGTGGTTCTGGATGGTGTCTGTTCCGTGTTTCAGACGTAATTTGAATTGGTTGTTCGAAGCAGCAATCTCCAGTTAACCTATGCCGCCATCATGGTTCTCCTCCGAAGCTCTTCTTATTACAAGGAATTGGCTGACCCGGTGTGAAAAGTGGATGATGCTCTGAATTCAAACAGCAGTCCTTACTGTTCTTAAATGCTGTAGTTTTGTGTTCATTGAGCACCTTCCCCTTGGGCAAGTCAGTAGAGTGAATCATAACTGCTTTTAACTATAAACCATATAGTGTTTTTAAATACAAACCACAGAACGTTGGTTAAAATGCTTTACCATAAAGATTTATGGATTCAAAGTGTGCATTAACAAAAGTTTATACAGAAATCCTTTGAATTGCTTTCATTGAGTTTCTTATCAATCATAACATTTTATGGCTGATGGCTTCTATATGTTTCTCAATGACATAATTTCAGGCACTTTCATAACTAAATAGTCTCCATATCACACTAAGAAATTATTCTATTTAATTAAACATAAAATAATGAGATATTTGTTATTAAAAGTAGGAGTTAGTTTTCTTAGTTTTTATCAAGATTTTAAAAACCTGCTCCCATCTCATATACCTACAATACAAATATCATATATTCTGACCTATGAAAAAAATTTTTTGAGCTATTTTTGTCTAAGAAGAAGGAGAGGATAAAACTCATTCAGAAATTCTACATTTCAATATCACTGATTGACTTGGGAAATCTTGGCGAGAATAAGGAACTCAGTAAGAATATAATCCTGTCTTAACCTTCCAAGCAGGGCTAATTCTGCACTGGTCCTAAATTATTATTCCTGAAATTAGAGCTCATTTCACAATGGAACCGTTTTCCCCTCTAAGACAGAGATTGTAACTTAGTTATGTAGGAAAATAAATTTTAGAAATCCTTAGGAATTCAAATCACAGTGTCAGTTATGAAAAATCTCATTTGGTAAATGCTTTAAGGCAAGTTATTCTCACTGGAGGAATTAATGCCAAGTAGGCAATTTTAACAATATTCTCTGTGAAAAATCATCATAAAACTCCTCACACAGGTTTTTTTTTCCATTTCCCAAAGTTACAGGATTTCAATCAGGACTTTGAGAAGTGTTCTAATATTTCTGTATAGAGCAAGTACACATCAATGAAATATTAAAACTGAGACCAAAGTTCAGTTCATTCTCTGTCTGAATCCAGGGCCAAAATTTGTGTTATTTACCAATACTTGCTACTGTCTATTTTTAGGATGGATTAGAAAATGTGTAACATGTTTCTCAGTCTTCTTTGATCATTTAACCATACTTTGACTATATTGGCAGGAATATTTCATTTAAACAACTTTGAATCATAACTTTAAGTCCTAAATGATGATACTATATTCTAGATACACACACACTCACATACACACACACACTCATTCCAACTTTTAAATGTAACTTCAATAATTTGATTAACATGTTGTAAAATGATTTCATTCACTTGAACAAAATATTACAATCAACAGTTTTTTCTCATGACATGACATTTATGAAGTGTAAAATACAACTAAAAGCAACAATCAGGTATCATAGAATAATGTCAACACTAAAATTATACTCTCAGAGGACTTTTTAAGGGGTCTATGTTTGTAATCTGGAAGGACCAGTTTAATTGGCTTACCCTGATATGTTCAGGAGCCAGCACATCCTGACAGGCCAATTTGTAAACAGTTCTACTGAAATTTAGATCTTGTCCATAAGATTCACAGATTTAGTTTTTATTTTGGGGGTGTTATTTATTGATAGCATCTGTCCTTGAATGATCTTTAGGTTAAAAACTTCTTATCCATGTAATATTGCAAGTAGTTAAATAGAGTTGAAGTTCATTTTGCAGGAAATATTGGCTATCCCACAGGCATTTTGGAGACTCACTGACATGAGAAAATAGATTAAACATTCATAGCAAGAAAACAATTTTTATTTCCCCATCTTCACAACAGAATGCCAACTCTGAATAATGTCTGATAACTTAAGTATATAAATCTCAAATTAGTCAACAAACAGAATACTGCCTCTTCCCATAACAGAATTCAGCTAGGAAGTGACTCCAGCCAAACGTGGCTACTTCCGATTCCTAGTGATTGGCAGGGGCAGCATAATGTGTTCCGCATCTGCATCTCAACTTCACAAGCTTTACTCTGTTAGATAATCAGGAACTTAGGTGTCCACACCCCACTACTGGAGCGCAAGGCCATGGAAAAGCATTATTCATTAATGCTAAGGTCTCCATTTCTGTGGCGAGCTGAGAAAACACACTTTTGTAGAACATATTTATGTCCCTTTTTAAATATTATCTATAATAATAAAAGTGTAATATGCTAATTACGGGCAAAGCTGGGAAGCCCGGGTCCCAGTTGCCTGCTGGTGGCCAGAGGGAGGCCAGTGCTGGTGCTGGCATCTGGGGGAAGGAAGGCCTATTCTTGCACAAATTTTGTGCATTGGGTCTCTAGTACTTAAATAAGGAGTTATTATATTAACCAGTTTCCCTTCAGTTTGCCCTGGCCATAAATGCTTTTTAAAATTAAGTTGCTGGGGAAGAGGAGGGGAGGGAGGAACTTCCCATATAAATTAGCATACTTTCATTTATCACACAACTCTAATATTCTTTTTTTTTACCATATTTTTCTTTATTGATTAAGGTATTACATATGTGTCCTTATCCCTTCATTGCCCCTCCCCCCTGCTCATGCCCTCACCCTGCCCCCCCCTTCCTATTGTCTGTGTCCAT
>NW_006383018.1:1341336-1345005 GCF_000327345.1 Myotis davidii | reverse complement strand
GACCAAAAAAAAAACCCACAGTATTTGAAAGTGTCCAGATTGCTTGAATCAGTATATTCATAGATTTTGGAATCTGCCAAACATTCTTTTTTTCATTCATTACATTTTGAAATAGGACCATACCAGCTAAGCAATCTCTGGAAGCCTAATTGATTGTTAATTGATGAAGAAATTGCCTCAGGCTAAGAAAAGCTAATCAAAAGCTTGTCACTTAAAGCTTCAACCAGAACACACACTTTGCTTCCATGCTTTAATTCTAAAGATTTATGTTTCACTCAAGTCATCTCTTCCATCACATGAGTAACATACACACACAAATTCTTCCCCATCATTAAAATAAAAAGCCAATATAGGTGATTCAAAAAATACACCATCTTGTTATTCTCATAACACAATTGGCTCCTATGGCAAGAAATCAGAATTACACCCTGGGGAGGCTTTTGAACTACAATGAAATGATCTGAAACTCTATTCTTTGCCAGTTATGGAGCCTACAAAAGAGTTTTTTATAGAGTTGTTTGTGGTGTCCCTGCTCACACAATACCATCTATGAATGAATAATTACAAGAGTAATAATGTCTGTTCTTTCTTTTTGAGCAGGTAGGTTTTTTCCAAATAGGATATGCAATAAAATGAAATATAAATAAGTGTTATCTCGTTTAAAACACTCACTACAAATTTGGGGTAAAACTTCTATAATACTGTTTTCACCACCCTATTTCCCCAGAATGCTCATGCATGTACACTCATCCCCAAATTGAAATTGTCTATGTGATATGTGAATATTCCATGTGTAGCTGTAGAAATTCAATCCCTGTAGTGCCCTTAGTGGAAAATTCATGGAGTGATCAAATATCAGCTCAAAATTTGTACATGATGAGTGCAGGTAGATGATCAAATAATCAACACATTATGCAGGAACTTTTTAATTTTATTTTTCTAGTAAATGATATAGAACAAAGGAAAGAAAGATGGAATTAAGGATGCTACATTATGTTCAGTGAATATGATGTATGTAGTTAACAATATTTTTCTAAAAACCTTTTCTATTTAATTATAGGGCAGAGACTTCATTTTATTAATCAATTACTTCCAGTCTCTGCAAGACCTAATGCATGCAGCATTCAATAAATATTGAGTGGGTTAAAAATAAAATAATTTTGAAATTATTTGGCTGGGATTCAGTATCAATTAAATACTATAAACATGAATATGTAGAACGAGATCAATTATGCTTCAAAAATATTTATTGTAACAGATTTTCACATGTTTTATATGTGCTTAAAAAGCAATGAAGCATGTACTTGTAAATGCTGATGCAATGTTAATGATAAATATATTTACTATGATACAGCCAATGATGTTAATTTCATAATTAATTCCTTAACTAGTTAAATGGTTAGTATAATAAATGCTATGATCAGATAATTTTAAAGTTCATAATAGAATAATCTATCACCTATTTGTTAATAAATTCTTCATTTCTTCTTAGTTATAATCTTAAACTTATCCCTAAATAATTTTGGAGCAATATTTATTTTCCAGATCTCTTTAATTATGTAATTAACCTCAAAGGTTAATGTTTTCTTCATTGAGAAAATACTTCTGTAGATTTCTTTTTTCAAATTCATGTTTTAAATTTCATATTAAATGTTAAAGGAAATATGTTTGCTTTCTACTAAGGTAAAGGGTTCTGCATTCGCACGTGGGTCATTTGGGAGGGAATTCTAACAATTTCACATCATCTTCTACTCACTGATGTCCCTTCTGTTTCTGAACTGACTTTCATTCTCAAGGCTGCCCAGTTTGTAAAGTCCCCAGCCTTTTCCCTGACCACGGATGTATTTGCACTGCTTCTAATACCCAGCTTTGTGTAGATTGTCCTGTTTCCAAAAGTGACACCTTTTCAAATGTAAACACCCTTATTAAAGTCAGGGTGATCTCATCATTTTCAAAATATTCTGAAGCTAAGATAAAGAAAACACATCCATCTACATCACCGGCCTCATACAACGTGAAAAAATCATTACTCTTATTTCCCATTTATTAGGTTCTGTCATATAATATTTACTTTAAAACCCAGTCCATTTTTTCCCAGAAATATTTAAGTATTTATTGAGTCTAAGTTTTCCCCTTTAATAGCGAAGCCACAAAGATTTGAAATAATTTCTGGTCTTCTTTGAAATATTCATATCACTATGACATAAAACTTGAGGAAAAAATCAGCCCCTGGAAATGTTGCACAAGATTAGCTAGTTCTATCACATTTAGTAGCTTGGGGTTTATTTCAACTTAAAATAAATGGCATGTGTGATCTTGGCCTAAAACTTAGCTAATATATTATTCATATTCTGAAAAGGAAAGTTTGCAAACAAATGAGATCACACAGTATTTGCCTCCAAGACACTGAACAGGTTGTATCAAGGAAAAAAAAAAGTTTAGAAATATTATAAGCAATGCCAAAATGAAATAAAATTTAGCTATGCCAGACAAACCTATTCCCTTTATGTATGTCAGCCTTGGAAACACATTGATTTTTGAAAAGGTTGTCTTTTACCTAAAGATATAAATTCAAAGTCACCTTCAACAGCCCTTCTTCAGAAATAACTGACTAGTGTCTGGAATCTGAATTTTGCATGATATGATACAAACTATTTGAAAAATAAGGCCATGCTGCTATTTTAAGAGACATAAAAAGAGCTTATTCAGTTTATGTCAGTGGTCTCAATCTAGGCTTAACATTATAAGATTTTTTATTGGGAAGAGACTTGGGTATTATCTTTTAACTGTTTCTGTCAGTTTGGGGAAAAGAGAAGACCACAAAGAATGTTTGCCTTTTTCATATCCTATAAAATTTAATGCCATAACAAGAAAAAAAAAGGATGCATTACTTATACTCCCATTTATACTACTTCATTTATGAGTTTTTTTGTTATCTATATTATATAATTTTCAAATTAAATTAAATAAAATTATATTTATCTTTTACCCTATGTCAAGTCTTCTAGAGATTAAAGGAGTTAAAGGTGTCATTAAGTAGCTCAGGGTCTATTGGTGAAAGCAGTTATATAAACACTAGAGGCCCGGTGCACAAAAATTTATGCACTCGAGGCGGGCGGGGGGGGTCCCTCAGCCCAGCCTGTGCCCTCTCACAGTCTGGGACCCCTCAGGAGATAACGACCTGCTGGCTTAGGCCTGCTCCTGGGTGGCAGAGGGCAGGCCCAATCCCTAGGTGCAGCCCCTGGTCAGGCTCAGAGCAGGGCTGATTGGGGAGTTGGGGTGCCACCCCATCATGTACAGAGCAGGGTGGATTGGGAGGTTGCGATGCCACCCTCAGTCATGCTCAGGGTAGGCCCGATTGGGGAGTTGGAGCACCGCCCCCTGTCACACTCAAGGCAGGGTCGATGGGGAGGTTGGGGCACCACACCCTGTCATGCACAGAGCAGGGACGATCAAGGGGTTGGGGCGCTGCATCCTGTCACACACAGAGCTGCAGGGCGATCAGGGGTTGGGGCACCTTCCCCTGTCACAAACAGAGCAGGGCAGATAGGGAGGTTGTGGCCCTGCCCCCTGGCATACAGAGCCGCAGGGCGATCAGGGGGTTTGGGCGCTGCCCCGTCACGCTGATCCCGGTACCGGGAGGTCTCTCAGTTCCACTGATCCCAGCGT
>NW_006383018.1:1332660-1341203 GCF_000327345.1 Myotis davidii | reverse complement strand
TGCTCCAGCTCTTAGGGCTCCGCGGCTGAAAGTAGATTTCTGGCCTTTGCATACAATGTTGCGATCCTGCTGGCTGAAGTCTGGCGGGATTTGTTACAATGTTTGAAACACCAGGCTCAGAGGCCTGCAACCGTAGGCGGGGAATGTTGGATTCCTCCGTCACTGAAGTAAGCAAGCCTCATTTTAGCTTCAAGCTGCCTGGCTGCCGGCCGCCATCTTGGCTGGCAGTTAATTTGCATATCGCCCTGATTAGCCAATGGGAAGGGTAGCAGATGTACGGCTAATTACCATCTTTCTCTTTTATTAGATAGGATATGATGGTAAGCGAATGTGAGACCATCATAACAGAATGTTGTGCATGATGGCACAGGGGCAAGAGTAGCTGCATCTAGGTAAGACATAATCAGGAAGAGTTTTAGAGTGAAGGAAACATCTGAGCAGTGTGTTGAAGGAAGGCCAATCAGCATCTGATAAGTGATGACGGTCAAAGGAAGGGCATTCCCTGTATCCAATGCCCACTCTATGCCACCAATGCCATGAATCCACAAGCTGATTTTAATACCCAACTTTAAGTAGATTGCACTGCTTTTAATACCCAGCTTTCCTTTCCTTTCATCAGGAAAGGCTCACAGATATAGAAGGGACATCAGCAAGAAGCTGAACCACACATTTAACAGTTAACACCTGTAGCTGGGATATAATGTCAGGGTGAGAAACCACAAGTCAATAAGACTGGAGAGGGAGACAAGGTCAGATCCCAAAAAGGTCATTAATGCTAAGTGAGCCTGAAGGAGCAATTGAATATGAGTAACGGGATAGATTCAAGGTTGAGAATGAAATTTTTTTATATATTATGGAAAGTAAGAATCAGAAAGAGTTTTAGAGTGAAGGAAACATCTGAGCAGTGTGTTGAAGGAAGGCCAATCAGCATCTGATAAGTGATGACGGTCAAAGGAAGGGCATTCCCTGTATCCAACGCCCACTCTATGCCACCAATGCCATGAATCCACAAGCTGATTTTAATACCCAACTTTAAGTAGATTGCACTGCTTTTAATACCCAGCTTTCCTTTCCTTTCATCAGAAAATATGCTAATTTTTTAAAAAAAAAAATCAAACAAGTATTAATGGAGCCTCAAATGATGCAAAACTATATTTATCTGGTCATCTTATTGGTCAGTGGCTTTTTAGACACTCTGATCTTACAAGAAAGCATCCAACTAGGAGTTGGAACTTTTTTAAAAAACCCATGCTATTTCCTGATATGATTACAGTGATTCCTCTGAGAAGACTGTGTTTTACCTCCTTCTGCCCCTCCTTCACCCAAAGAACTTAATTAACTATTTTACGACACAGTCATGACTAATACTTGCAGCTGGTAACTTAGACATAACCCCTATATTTTTAGTTCTTTTGTTCTCAAAATAACACTCTTTATACGTCAGATATTTGTATCAAAATTGAGCCTTGTCTCTTTTGTACAGAATTGCTGTTCCTGTTGCTTAGTCAATAAACAGAATATTACTAACATAGTACCACCTGAAATTCTTAAGAAGCACCCCTCACTCCACTTTCTATCACTCAAAATCATTACACTACTTACTGGATAGAGAATCTAATTAAAATTAAATCTTAGGAAGTAAATAAATCACTGTTACTGGGGTGCTTTGTCTTATTATTTTAAGTCTAATAAATTGAAAGGTAAAAAGTGACTCTGAGGATGACAGTGATCTCTGTGACAAAGAAAATGGTAGTGGTGAGTGTAAAAAACAAACACCTGTCTCTTCAGTAAAAATTAAATGCAATCATCACTACAACTGCATGAGTTGAGTACCTTTATTGTGACTTTGGAAATGAACAACTTGATCTTCAAGGAAATTTAGCAACTTGCTCAAGTTCAGCCAATTAGAAACTCAGTCGATTCTAAAGTTTGTTTGTATGTGTTTTATTTCTTTTATAACATATTGCATCTCAGAATATCCCTCATCTATTAATATTAGTTTTACCCCCAAAAAGTATCTATTAGTTTATCCATTGTCATTCATTTGCTCAACAAGCACTTAACAAGTGTGACAAGCCCATGCAAAGTCTTGAAAATATAAAGACAACTTTAATAGTTATATGCAGTATAGTAAGAGATCAATTCATGTAAATAAATGAAGGAAATACAATTAAATATAATAATTAAAACAACAGCATTGATAATAATGATGACAACTTTTAATTAAGCCCTTAAATTTTGCCATACCCTGCTTTAGGTTCTTTATATGTGTAAACTCATTTAATACACAAAACAACTCTATGAAATAGGCTTTGTTGCTATCCATGTTTGAAAAGTTAAAGCACAAAGAACATTAAGAAAATCACTGTAAAACTGTCAGCCAAAGAAAGCATAATTTTAATCTTTTCAACAAACAGTTATTGCAAGCCTACTGTGTGACAAGCCTTGTTTGGTAGTTAGGAAATGCCTCGAAAACAATGAAGCACATCAGCCAATTCTATACAAATATATTTTTTTCTTAATGAATAGATGAAATAGAAAAGGACATTCAAAGAGAAAGAGAGAGAGAGAGAGAATGAACCAAAAATACACCAACAGCAGTGCACATTTGACAATTAAGTTACTATGTCACAGTGGTTTCCAACCTCAGTGGTCTTTGAAGTTGCCCAGCAATCCTATTTTCCTTGCTAGAGCTTTCTCCCCAATGGCATTTCATGCTTTACCATCATCTTGAAACCACCAAATACCCCCACTTCCAGCTCACTCTTAGTTAATGACCTTGTTAATCAAATTAATATTTATAACCACCTCAAATTCCTGCAAATATTTGGGTTAAGATTATTGTAGAAAATAGTCACTTCCAGGGACTCCTTACTACCTGTACTACTTATGTAATACATTGGTATTTAAAAAATAAGTCATCATAATAAATCATTGTATAATTATGTGTCACCTAAATGTTCCAAAGATTCCATGCTGGATAAACACAATGAGCTCAGAAATCATGGGTTGAGTAAATGTGCACAAAAAGAGCTTTGTTAGAGAAAGAAGAAGAAACAAATTCCAGAGGATAAAAGGTAGAAGGACAGTTGAAGTAACTGAAAACAGTTTATTCCATTCCATTTTCTGCTTCTGCACTGAAAGTCCACTGAAGTTCAGAACCATCTGGGAGCTGTCCTCTCTTCCTATATTTAACAAACATAAAAAAAGAAAAGGAAGAGAGAAATACACATAATATTCCCTATTTTGGCCATTACACCCTCATAAATGTGTCTTTAGTTTAATGACTAGATGTCAAAATTACAAAATTTAATTAGCCTCATGCAGAGCAAGAAGTACTAAGAAATCTAAGGTGGTTTTCTTCAGTTATCGGCTCTAAATCTACAACTCAATTTCAGCTTTGACTATTTTTTTACTCTAATACTATGGGGAAAATCTCTCCTCTCTTTTAAGGTGAACCATTCCACCTTTGTACAGAATGTTGTCCCATCCAACATCCTGAGAGAGTAGCTCTAAAGATTCTTCTTTCTATTACATAAATCTTCAAATATCTTCTGACTCTTCTCCTCTAGTATTTAAACATGCTAAACTCTATCACTATCTTACAAACAGTGATTTGCTTTGCATGAAAGCTAATGGAGACTTTCAGTCAGTGCTTTATTTGATCTATCACTCTTTGAGGTTCTCTGGCTCATGGTTTTTTTTTTAATTTTATTTTATTTCTCACCACTTCCTGTCTTTTTACTTACCTTTTATTTCATTTATGAACTCTTTGTGCTTTATTTCACTTATGAACTCTTTATTATGTAGAGATTAATTAATATACAAACCAAAAGTTATCTTTTATAAGTATTAGTTTAGTTGAATTACATCTATAGTCTTATTTTATTTCTATATTATCAATAAAGCAGAATATTGAAGATATTTTCTCCTGAACTAGAGAAATGATAAAACGTTTGTGTCCAGACATACTGACCAATGTTTTCAAGAAGGGAGGAGATCTATCCTCTTTATACATTATCCCACTAGGGAATCATATACAGGTCCTTTGTGTTCTCAGGTGGATATTTTGACAAACTAAGCCAATTAGGTTCACCAGTGAGAAAGACAGAACCACAGAGGACGCATACTACATTGCTCACTGTTGTAAATAGCATTTGAAAAAATATCTAACATGGCCATCACCCACCTACCCAAGTATTAAAGCTAGGGTGGTAGAAATGGCAGAGGAGAACCAGTAAATGAATGAAAAGATATTACTATCAAATTCTTATAGTGCTTCTTTTTGTGATGCACATTTGGCATTTATAGATTTGGAAGTCAGCGGTGTTGATAGGGCTATCTTTTCTCAATGAAAAAATTCTGTGGAAGTCAACTCTTTTGGTGTTAATTTTTTCTCTTAGTTAAATATGTGAAATCTGTTTTATGGATTAACATGGACTAAGGTAGGTTATTATTTAAAATACTAGATTTCCCCTCTAGTTTCTTTATCTACCACAGTTTTCTTCTACTTAATTTTGACTTGCTTTAGCTACACATGATTTCCCATGTTCTCTGTCACTGATGGGCAAACAGTAAATGTTAACAACAGTGAAGTATTTCTGTAATATCTTGCCCTTATATAAGAACAAGAGGCCTGGTGCACAAAATTTGTGCATGAGGGCGGGAGGAGGTCCCCCAGCCCGGCCTGCACCCTCTCGCAATCTGGGACCGCTGGCTCCTAATGACTTTCCTGCCTGCCTGATTGCTCCTAACTACTTGTCTGTCTGCCTGATTGTTTCTAACTGCTCACCTGCCTGCCTGATCATCCCTAACCACCTCTGCTTCAGCCCCTGCCTCCGAGTTTTCATCCAGAAGGATGTCTGGAATGATGCCGGAAGGTCGTTTGGCTGTCCGGTCTAATTAGCATATCATGCTTTTATTATTGTAGATTAGGAAAGCAGTCTACAAGCCTCCTTCCAAAAGAAGACACTCCTGACCAAGAAATCTTCTCTTACGGAGTTACAGAAAACAGTCCCACAGACCTGAGCGCCCTTCATTAATCCTCCAGAGCAAATGTAAGCTGACATATTTAACTATCATGTTTACAAAATAAAACAAATAACAAATGAACTTGGAATTTTAGGGAAAATTAAATAATGTAAAGCAAGACAACAGAAAACATACCAAGAAACAAAAACCCTAAGATATGCCCTGATAATTATCACTTTCAGATATTCCAATTTAAGTGCAGAAAGGAAAGTTATCTTCCACATAAACCAGGCTTTCATAGTACACAGATGCCAGCTGTCCACCATCGTGTGAAAACCAGTGATCATAGTGGTAGGTTCAATGCTTCATCTCATTTCTTTCTTTCCTTGTTGTTATTTTTTTGTGAATGCCTCATTTTAAAGTAAACTATTTATTATTATCAAGTTTTTTTCATAGTATGTACTAGCTTTATAATTCCCATGTTTCTTCTCTCTTAATTGTTCTTAGGAGCATGACTAATATACAATTACCCTTCTCTGATAAAATCTTACTACTCTTAGGAAAAAATACTGAAATAACTATGTTTTAACTCCATCAAAAACTCTTACCCAATAACAAATTACCTCAGTACAACAGGACACCCTGGACTTTCCCTGTGAAGAAGCACAGCAATGAAAAGCTAACATTTTATTGAAGAAACATGTTCCAGCATGGGATTTAAAAAGCTGTAAATTTCACATGACCTTTCAACAGCCTTACACTCTGGTGGGAGACACACAATAATTTTAGCTCCCTAAATGTGGATGAGAAATACAGCCCTTAAAAGAGAAAGCTTTATAAGCTGTAACCCTTTACAGCAAAGATCTGCCCTGTTAGGGGAGGAACAACAAAGTAATAACACTAGCAATTTATTGCTTTTCTAGGTGAAGTGAAAAACACCTATTAAATGCTTTTGTGGAGACTATTTTTAGTAAACAAATGTTGACTCGTTAATGTAGAAACTTCTGTAGTTTACAGTTTTTTTTTTACTCTAAGAACCCTTCCAAAACTTCAGGAATTTTCCTGTTACCTGAATATTTAAAGAGACAGACTGAGAGACACACACAGGCAGAGAGAGCGACAGTTCTATATTAAGAAAAAATAACTATCAGATTTAGCTTACTACAGTTAAATACATGTTTACATTTTTCTAGATTATATCATTCTGATGACTAAGCAGTTGACGAATACCATCACAAGGAAACAATGAATGCAAATTCAGGCAATGCAATTCTTGTTCTGTCTCTGTCCTTTGCAGCAGTTCTCAACCTGTGGGTCGCAGCCCCTTTGGCAGTCAAACGACCCTTTCACAGGGGTCGCCTAAGACCATCCTGCAGATCAGATATTTACATTACGATTCATAACAGTAGCAACATTACAGTCATGAAGTAGCAACGAAAATAATTTTATGGTTGGGTCACAACATGAGGAACTGTATTTAAAGGGCCAGAAGGTTGAGAACCACTGCTTTGGAGGCTATCAAACCTTGAACGATACCCCTTGGCCCTTCTGAGATTCAGCAATGTGATTAAGTTAGAAAAGAAATATCAACATATTTTGAAAATTCTAAAGTTCTGCAGTGTATTATTAATGTTATTATTTTTATCAATCATTAGTGATTCCAAGTAGCCAAGAAAAAGAGATTCAGTCCTCTTGTTCAGGTAGCTTGTAAGCTAGTTGGGAAATAAAATATGTATACCACAAAATAAATTAAAAGCAATAAATTTACTTCTAATCTAAGGGTTTGGTGATGGATTTGTAGCTGAGGAGAAATTTGGGAAATGAGATCCAATAACACTGAGTATGGGGAATGAAATGAAAGGTTTTTTTTCCCCCCTTGAGATTGGGAAATGTGTGTTAAAATTGATTGAAATTAGGTTGGTCCAAAAAGAACTCCATTTGTGAAGTGATATAGTGTTTTCCGTCTGAGATGCAGTAAGGTCGCCGTGAGAAAATATTTATGTCGTGAGCAATTGGTCTTATGTGACTGGAATTTGAGAGGCTCTGCCTCGAGATACGTGTTTCGCTCAAGAGATGACACAATGCAACTGTGAGTATGGTTCACATATAGAGAATAATTAAGAATCAAGAGCAGAGGCTTCGTGGCAAATGCTGTAAGTAACTGGACAAAGAGAGTCAAGGAAAGGGCTATAAAACAGACTTAAGAAAATAAGAACCAAAATGCCAATTCTATAGGAGCTGCAAAAGAATTCTGAGCCAGTGGACAACGTTTGAGGAAGGAATTTTAGTAACATAGCAAGCAACGGTGAACCTCAAACTCCAGAATGTTTCAGTAATAAAAGAATCAAGTACCTTGTGGAAGCAGCAAAGATGGAGGAAACTCAAAATCCAGGAATTCAGCAGGCACAGGAAGGGGGAATATCTTCCGAGAAAGAAAGGTAGCTGAGTTCAGTAAAAATGTGCAATATTCCAGAAACCTGAACAGGTTCCCAGGTGAAAGGAAGTAGTCACTGGAGGAGGAAACTTGCAGAGACTTAAACATGAGAGGTTACATCTCTCCAAGCGACTGGAATGAAGAGTCGAGGTTACACCTCTCCAAGAGACTGAAACAGGAGAGAGCTTTTCCTCCTAGACTGGGAGGAGTTCTGCAAGGAGTCTCCCACATGAAAGGTGGGAATATGCAAGGGGAATCACTCCAGATGGTCTCAATATTTCTTCTTAAGTAGGAGCAGTTCATCTGCTACAGGTGAGAACATGACGCACGAGTTTGGAAGCTAACGAGAGTGAATGAAGTCTGCCCGTTGGCTGTAGAGGCTGTGCTGGAATCAGTAAGCAATTAGGGACATTATTTGTTTAATGAGCATCAGGAAAGAGCTGATGGAAAATGCATATCAATAATCCGTGTTTTTGCAGGTCAGAAGAGCTCTTTGTTTTTCTAAAAACTGACCTGAGCCTCGGGAGCACCGGCAGGTGTGTGCAGTAAGGCGCGGCTATGAAACTCCCGGGACTGGCTGGCATTCGGCGAGTAGTTGGTCCCTTTTGAGCTCCCAGAGGATAATTTTATACTTCAATGAAGTAAGGCTTCCAAGAATCTGTTTTTGCCAAAATAAGGAATTATAGATAAACGCTGTGCTTTATTCTTTGGGTTTTTTTGTTTGTTTTCTTTTTTTTTTTTTACTTCTGATACTGGAAGTTTAAGACAGTGCATTCAGGTGTGGTCGGGAAAGACTGCCTAAGACGTGAAATTAGCAAAAGTGATTGCTTTTGTAAATGCTATTTTTGTAGTAGAGGTGTTATTTTAGTGGAAGTTCTCTATTAGATCTCATGCAATAGGGATGGATGCCTTTAATTCACTTTCTATTAACTGCACTATTGTAGAAGTTGACGATAACCTGTACAAAACTGATTGTCAGGCAAATTTTTATTGTCCATAGCAAAGCAAATGCATTTCACCTGATACAATAGAGATACAATAGATTTCAGTTCTCTAAAACAGGATGTTTTATTGCTCTAGACCAGTGATGGCGAACCTTTTGAGCTCGGCGTGTCAGCATTTTGAAAAACCCTAACTT
>NW_006383018.1:1330272-1332498 GCF_000327345.1 Myotis davidii | reverse complement strand
GAACCACTGCTCTAGAGGTTACTAACTAGTTTTACAGTTACTAGCAAACTTATTTCAACATTCTTGACGACCTGTATTTTTTTTATTGAAAATTCTGATTTTAGGAAGGGAACGGGGATAAAATGTTTTATTTTTCTATAATCATTGCCTTTTATATAATCACTTTTATATAATCATAACGATGCTCAGCCGAATTTCCATGTTCCAGTCCTCTGTGACATCGCAGGTTCACCCCAGAGCTTTCCAGCCACTGTCAATATTGAACAACTCCAGGCCAGTGCAGGCCAACTTAAAACAATCATAATACGGTTTAATTGTCTATCTTCTCTCCTTTTCACATGGGCCAGACTTGGGGATAACCTGTATTTTTTAAATTTTTCTTTTGAGCTTATCTTAACACTGGAATCTCTCTATTAATTTACTTGCTGCTATCCAAACCACTTTTTCTTAGTATTTTTAAAAACTGCAAGGATATATATTATAAATAGAGTTGTATGGAGAGTTTTAGGTAACATGTTCAAAGGCTGGCTTCCTCTTGAGTTTCCTGAGCCTGGAAAACACAACCCTCTACTCACCCCAACCTTGTGTGATTGACTAAATGTAAGCTAGGTTGACAACAAGAGACAGTTTGTAAAATACTTACTTACAAGTTGTAAGTAAGAGAAGGGAGCTCATTTAGCATAAATAGCAGGTTAAGAGACGCCTCCTCCAGATCCTTTACAAAATCCCACTTTTAAAAACTCACGCTTTACCCACTGCAAGTGGCTCTCTCCAAAGACTGCCCAGCTCCCCTCTCCTTCCTGTGAAGGCTGAGAAGGGAATTAAAGGGACCTTTGGGATTGGAATGAAATCACAAAGAGAGACAAGATGTGAAAGTTGCAGCTTATTGTGCTGAAAATGATGCCCCTCCCAAGGTATTAGCCTGAAGGTAATGGAGTTGGACACCTGTTTCTATGGTTGACCTAGCCAGTCACCCCAGTGCAGGACACTCCCTGTCCCCCATTTTACTTTGCTAGTAGGAAAAGTAAGTGCTTAATGACCTTCGGTGACATTGACAGCACATAAGAAAATAATATATGTGGTCAGTCAAGAAAAAAGTCTAAAGTTCTACATTTATGGAGGAGCTTAGGAGGACTGAATAGCTTGCACAAAGCCTCTGCTAAAATGCGCCTCCTTTGAGGGGTCTGTGTTAACGGCATTTGCTGCTCAGAGAACTGTTATTGAGAACTTTTTGTTGGACTGTGGTGATTGCAGGAGGGATGGGGTGGGTGGAGGTGGAAGAGGGCTTAGAGGGAATAAATAGTGATGGAAAAAATAAAATATGAATAAATTAAAAAAAAATTGTTGCCTCTTATCTCACTCTTATATAAGTACAGACATTGAAAGTAACTGCTTGAAAATTTTGATATGGCCATGGCATAATAATAGTGGTGTCCTTATTATTATAAAATAATTACTGACTATTTTAATATTTGTTAAATTTCTCAAATTATCATTCCATACAATATTGCAAGTTACAACAAGCAAAATATTTGTCCCTCAGAATGCTTAAAATGAAGTCTCAAAACTAATTCAGATGAAGTCATTACCTATTTTTAAAGCTGTATCTTTATATCTGTGACCAAATCAAATAAAAACTGTCTTAAGAATTAAATGGATAAATTTCCTATTCATGATAAAGGTCAATTCAAATTTAGAAAATTCACCACCCATCTATAATAATAAAAGTGTAATATGCTAATTAGACCAGACATCCTTCTGAATAAAGCCAGGGCTGCAAGGGAAACCTGGGTCCCAGGTGCCTGCTAGTGGCCAGAGGGAAGCCAGGATCCCAGGTGCTAAAGGGGAGCCGGTGCCAGCAGCCAGGGGAAGGAAGGCCTACTCTTGCATGAATTTTGTGCACTGGGCCTCCAGTTTATGATAAATCTCTTAGCAAAGTGGGAATAGAAGGAACATACCTCAACATAATAAAAGCCATATTTGACAAACCCACAGCCAATATCAGACTCAATGGGCAAAAACTAAAACTGTTTCCCTTAAGATAAGGAACAAGACAGGAATGTCCACTCTCACCACTCTTATTCCACATGGTATTGTAAGTACTAACCCCAGTGGTCAAACAAGAAGAAAAAGTAAAAAGCATCCAAATTGGAAAGGAGGAAGTAAAACTGTCATTATTTGCAGATGGCATGATATTGTACACAGAAAACCCTAAAGATTCGACCA
>NW_006383018.1:1298879-1330042 GCF_000327345.1 Myotis davidii | reverse complement strand
CTATCAGAAAACAAAACTAAGAAAACAATTTCATTTGTAATTGCTTCAAAAAATAACTAGGAATAATAAAATGAAAAAAAGAAAGAAGTTTATACCTCTCTAGATCTTAATCTGGGAGATTAGGAAAAGACTGTGCAGTAACAAAATCATTATTATTAAAACCAAGTGCTCTTGCCTTAATTCCCCTTTAAATCTAAAGGATTGTTGCCAAAATCTGTTTATAATAGCATGGTATATGTGTTCTTATAAAAGTGTATGTTTTCAAAAATCTAGTTACAAAAACAGTTACTCTTGTGACTAAAAACAATTAACTTGAATTTAATTGTCTCCCTCTCTCATCTGGAAAAAATGATATCTAGTTAAGTTTTCTCCTTCCTCTCCCACCCCCCCCCCCCCCCCCACCACACAAACAGATAGTTAAGTTTTCTCCTTCCTCTCCCCCACCCCACCCCCCCACACACACACACAAAAGGAATAATTATGCTTTGTGGAAAAAATTCAGGTATGTTTACATTACATAATAAAAAATCTGGGACAAAAAGTAAAAATAAATAAATATGACGCAGAGCTGCTTGAAGAGTATTTCTGAGGGGTTTGCAGGTCTGCAATGTAATGGAGGTTGACTGAACAATATTTTTATTACTGTTGTGTTTGGAAAAACTGCATACTCTTTAAGACGTGCAAAGACTTTGAACTTTTTGATGTGACTTTTGATTAGTCAACTCTTCCTTTGATGATAATACTGATTTCAGATTGAACCAGTGGCTCTAGGATTTTTAAGAGTAGTTTTCATATAAGGAGCGGAGTATTTTACATCTGTAATTTCCTCAAGAGAACTTTCATTATTATCTTGAATATTATCTTGAGTGTATTGTTAATGTTACCTGAGAATAATAAACCAGCTCATCAAAGTTAACAGCAATAATTTTTTGCACTTCAGTTGACACACTCAGAAGTATTTCAACACTGACTTTGTAAATGTTGCTTACAGGGGAGGTCATAACTATCAAAAGAACAAAAACAAAATCTGCATGTACACTTCAAAGGCCCGGAGGACCCAGTCACTCAGTGCTTTGCATCTAGCTAGTGGGAGTCGATGTATAGCCAACAAGGCTCCCCACTTCATTAATCGTTTTATGTTCACATCAGGCTGTACAATCTCGGTCTGACAGTAGGAGAAATGCCTAATTTTGGAAAACTTTTTTGATAGAAAAAATTCTGCCTGGAATAGAATCAGGCCAAAAATGTTAGTAAGGAGAGATGAAGTCAAGTATAATGTTAAGAATGGCCTGAAGGGCAGTTAGAATGGAATTTCAATAATAGCGGTATGAGTGGTGAAGCCCTGAACTATAATGGTGTTTGTGTGAATGAGGTAGAAGGGGAAGCTTTTAGAAATCTCATAATAAAAAATATCAAGTAACTAATGACTACAATAAGAGGAAGGCCAGGAAAAAAAATAAGAAATGCAAATATTATAGCCTGGGAAATAAGAAAGAGGGCTCCATTGATTTTTTTTAAAGTTTGTTTAAATTGACAACCCTTGCCCCAAGCTTTCTTTTTAGTATTCCATACTTAGTAAATATAAAAGGAGGAAACAGTATACAATTATGCAAGATTTCTTTTTAATAAAAATTACAATTTAGATTTGAAATTTTAAAAGAGCAAATAATAGAACCACTGCAAATATTCACTACTGCCTAAAGAAGCAACAATTGACTGAACAATAGTAGTAGTCATGGTTACCAGCATGTCATCACCCACTATGATTATAAAATTCATTCCTATGAATAACAAAATTATAGCCTAACATAACACAAAATAATCTTGCAACAAAGATAAAAATACAAAGAAGCTATTTAAATCAACAAAACCCATAGCTTCATAATATAAACTTGCATAATCTCTATGACTAATTCAACTCTTCTATATGCATCTCCCTATTTTTTATGACCACCCTTGGTATAAATAATAACTAACTTATTCATGGGAGCCCAAAGTTTAAAAATTAGTTTTTTTTTGAAAAGTTACAAGCATATTCAAAAAAGAAACAAAATATTCTTTTGCCTACCTGGTTTGGCTCAGTGGATAGAGCATCAGCCTGCTGACTGAAAGGTCCCAGGTTCAATTCCAGTCAAAAGCACATGCCCAGGTTGTAGGCTCGATCCCCTGTAGGGGGCATGCAGGAGGCAGCCAATCAATGATTCTCTCTCATCATTGATGTTTCTATCTCTCTCTCCCTCTTCCTTCCTCTCTAAAATCAATACAAATATTTTTTAAAAAGAAATGGAGGGAGCTTTTGCTAAATGACTTGGTACAAAAACGTTATGATAAGAAGTAATTCTGTATACTGGTTACATAGCTCTTCAGTCTCTAGGAACGGCATGTAAAAGTTTTGCCAATAGCTTCTCTCTGTCAATATGCCTCAGCTCTTACATGCATTGGGCAAGTTCCAAATCACAAATGGTCCCACTGAGCATTTGAATCTGTTAAAGTGAAGCATGCTCCGCGGAAACATCTGTATAACATCCAGGAACACAACTAAAGGTATCATTTGAGCTTTTCAAAATCAATGTCTGGGCTAAATCTGCAATGACTTCTTCCCATATTTTACTATGGCTCTTTCTCCTTTGGAAAGTGCTATATTGCTGCATCCTAAAGAAGCTAATGAACCTCTGAATATATCATACTCTTTCTGTGGTTTTCTAGTCTAGGAAAACTTCCCTAGATGTAACATAGCTATTGCTCTGCAGATGAAATTGAAATGCATCTAGTGGTATATCCGTTTACGAAAATCATAGACTCTGAAAATTGGTAAGGATTTTTTAAAAATACTCAAAAGCAGTTTGAAAACAATTGTAACTGGTGGCCTCAAATCACTATTGCAGACTCCTTCAGAGTTATACTAAATCCACATACAATTATAGAGTTGAATTTTGTATCAACATAGACTCAGTCTGTGCCTATATAGACAACAGTTTGATCAGTTGATTTTTAACAGTTGTTGGATTCATTCAACTCTGCTTTTTTTATTATATTGTTCCAAATAACATATTTGGCTTACTTTCTGTTTTCTCAGCCAATTATTTATTGTTCATAGAGCTAGTGTAAAGACATCCTTTAATATGAGATGAGAAAGCGATAGATGATGTGGGCCCCTGAATACTATGCACAGGCTTTTAAGTCTATAAAAGCCACTGTCATTAAAAGCATAAGAATATAGAACTTGGATTCAAATAACCCCGAATTTCAGCCCCTTCTCTATTAGTTATAACAAGGGACCTCATTTTTTTTATCACCTACAAAGTGTTTCACAAAAATTAGACCTACTGGATTGGTTTATATTATAACTAAATGAGATAACAATCAATCCATGTCAAGTTCTTACACAATAAGAAAACGAGATAAATGTAAACACATTACTGTAGAAAATATACTAGTTACAAAATATTAGGTTTTTTATATGATTTCTGAACTAAAATTTGTAACTTTATAAATTTTGTAAGGTTTACTTTCAAGCTTAACTAAATTAAGCACCAAACTCAAACATTACGGCCCAATCTACACATTATACTCAAAATCACCTATATGTAAGTTGTTTTAAAGTGCTTTAAATTTAAGTGTATAACAAATGTATACCTTTTGAATCCTAGTTTGGATTAAAAGAAGTTGGCTATTGTACCTGGTGATATACAACCTCTTTATCCATAGAACTTCAATTTGTAAAGTGCCCTTGAGTAAAAAGCTTTCGTCTTCTCTTTGTCTACAAATGAAATGGCTTGTTCAGTGTAGAAATGTTCTCCCCACGTTTCATGGTACATCTATTAATCTTTTCCTGGGATTAGCAAATGAAACTCACTTTGTGGAACACCATATGAACAACAACATTATGTGAAGATACCATGAGAACCTGTAAGATTCTATGGAAGAAAAATGACTTGCCCAAGTCCACATTAGGCTACATCAGAATGGAGATCATCTGGGTTCTGGACTAGTCATCCTTCTCAGCACATCAGTCTTTCACTGCTTGCCTCACATTTACAAATGAAAGTGGCAGTTGACTCATCCTCACACAATGTGAAGCAGTAAGGATGCTCTTTCCCATTTCATGTAAATAGGCCTAAGTAGAGCGAAGAAGTAAGCAATTATCTCTCTTTTTAAAAAAACATTTGTATTGATGTCTGTATATCCTGTATTTTTTTCAATTTCTTTCATGCATACTATAGTTGTTTTTGGTTCGTAATAAATTCTTGTCGGATGAATATTTGCTTTTCTGTTGTTAGCATTACAGAAGTAATAGTGTGCACTGAGTAGAAGCCTGTAGCCTCCCTTATGACAAAAACCACATTTCCACTGAAGCTTAACAGAGCCTTTACCATTTGTTATAATATATGGAATTATTATAACACCAGATGTTATCCTCAGTTTATGTTACAAGAAATAGAAAAATAGATAACAGATTAAACATTAGAGAATATGATATGACAATTATTTATACACACAAAAATTAAAGAATCTTTTAGCTTTTCCTATAATTACTCAATAAGGATATTCTTTAAAGAAATCATCTATAAATCACATTCTGGTCAAGATGTCAGAGTAGGTAAAACCGGGCTGACCAACTCCCACAATCACATAAAAATTATAACTAAAGAACAACGACCCTTTAGAACCACTTGAAGACAAAGCTAAACTGAATCCCTACAACTGAGCATATAATGCAGCAGCCACATGGAGACTGGTAAGAGGGTGGAGAGATGCAAAATGGACTGGCCCCACACCCACGTGTGGTGGTTAAGAGTCAGGAGAAAATTTCAGCTGCAGAAGTACTCCGCGAGGAGTGAGGGGTCCCAGCCCCATACTGGGCTCCTCAGCCCAGATCTCCAGGGCCAGGAAGAGGAGTCCCCACAGTTGCTGTGAAAATCAGTGTGGATGCCATCCAGAAAAGATGAAGGGCGGCTGCACAAAGATTCACTCTCTCACGAAGATTCACTCAGTCTAATCTCCAGCAAAAGAAAAGAAGCTTAAAAAGCACCAGCAACATAGGAAAAGGAACTGAATTGTCTGGCTTGAGGGTGAGGCCTGGAGGGCAGCTCTAGCCTAGACAGAAGTGTGAGCAGGCGCCATTGTTTCTTTGTTTATTCCTCCCCTCACACAGCCAGTAGGTGAGCGCTAAACCTGAACCTTTAACAACCTAACTAACACAGCTTGACCTACCCTGGGGATTCCCTGAGACCCAGCCCTATCCAATGTATGCACCAGTGAACCACTTTCAGCACAAAACACAGCACTGGCCCATGTTTCAGACTTTCCTAAAACCTCTCAAAGGCCCACAAACACCAAGAAGCAGCAACTGGTCTCGACATGCCCTGTACCTCTTGCAAAGTGGGCCCTGGCACTGGTGGCAGCTGGCCTTGTTTCATAGCAGCCTCTCTCAGTCACCTCCAAGTCCAACACAGGAGCTACCAACCACAGATCATGTTGTAACTCCTACCAGGTGGCTGTGGGCCAACCATTGGCAGTGGCTGACCTGGGCCTGCACCAGAGCCTCTCTCAGGAGACCCCCAAACCAACAAACATGGTGGCTGAATTCAGACCATACCAGAGAAACACCCTATTAGCTTCACAAATGACACATCCAAAGGTTGGACTCAGCAGGCATCAGAGCTCCCCGCCCCCCGCCACTTAAAGCAAATCCCATGCAAGGGGCCAGCCGCCACTGGCAGTTTGTGCACTGTAGTCATGACCAGTCCTCACAGCCAGTCAGCTTGAGGGACAGTCCTACCCACTGACATGCCAACAGCAATCAAGGCTCACCTACAGCAAGGACTAACAGGGATTGGAGAGGTTATGCAGAAAAGGAAACCCTCATTCACTGCTGGTAGAAATACAGATTGGTACAGCCACTATGGGAGATGGTGGTTCCTCAAAAAATTAAGAATAGAGTTACCGTATGACCCAGCAATCCCTCTCCTGGATACCTACTGGAAAAAACTAAGGAACATGTACCCACAAAGATATGATGCAGTATTATTTACAGTGGCCAAGATGTGGGGAAAACCAAAATGTCACTCAGTAGAGGACTGGATAAAGAAAATATGGCACATATACACAATGGAATACTACTCAGCCATAAAAAGGTGAAATAATGCCATTTGTGACAACATGGATGGACCTTGAGGATATTATGATAAGTGAAATAAGTGAGTCAGAAAAAGCCAAGAACCATGTGATTTTACTCATATGAAACTGAAACTCCTGGTAGAAGGAAGAAATCTGAATCAACAATGATAATGCCACAGAAGTCAAGGAGGATGAAGCCACAGAGGATCTGCTGGACATTGCAAATAAGGAGCTAACTTTTGTTACCATCAGGACCTATTTTAGTACAGTGGTCGGTTGAGGTGTGGATAAGATGAACAAGGGAAAGAAAGACATATGAAATTGTTTTGCAAAAAGTCTGTCCCCAAGATGAAGGGGAGATCTGCAAGTTTATTGGAAAGAATACCTTTCAGTGCTATTCTTCTTTTCAGAATTTAAAAGGTTTATTTAGAATTTCATCAGGAGATTTGGGACCTAGCTTTTAATGGCCTTACAGCTAGGTGGTCAAAACACTGACCTACTGCCCAGCTAGTGTTGCTTAGTAGTTGGGCCATTATTGTTATAATATTATAAGAACTTTTAGTTAAATTGTGCTATGTTTAAATTCATCAGTAAGGAATAGTGTAGTATGTGTGATGAAAATAAATTTATAGCCTCTAAAACATAAACTATTGACTTTGTTGCAAAACGGATTGAAATCCTGTGATTTCTCCATATCATGCTACTCAATGTTTTCCTGTCCTCTGTGGGAGGTTGAAAAACTAAGAAGAGAGAGAGAGAGAACAAAGTAAACTTATGGCAAAATACTGATAGTGAAGCATTGTTTCAGAAGAAAAAACCATCTCACAGCTTTTTGCGGTTTCCTTAATGGTTAAACATATTTAACTAAATCTCGGTATACTGTAAAAGCCCTTTTACTCTAACTCTATTACTGAGAAGTATTTGCAGCCAGCAGAGCTAATGCAGTCTCCTTAAGGAAGCCACGGGACTCGGTGCATTAGGACTCTGCTCTGCGCTCTTAGCCCAATTAGCCCATATTGTGGAACGAGGAAGGACGCCGTTCCTGCTCTCTGGTTCTCCTGGCATTTTATGTCTCCGTGACATTACCACCAAATTATCCAGGTTTCCTTTAAATTAACCAATCACAAAGATCCCTCTGGAGCTCCTTAAAGTCAGATTTCTAGGCCACTTTCTCGGGGGACTATGATTTGCAAGGCTCGGTGGCTCTCCCAAATCTGTGTTTTAACAGGTCAGCAAGGTCCTTCTTTGATGAGGTAAATTTGGAAATTGTATCCACTACTCAGCTCTTCCTATCTCCTGAACATGAGCTCCTTCACACTGCTGCGATTTCAACCCCCTTGTTAGAGTAGACCAGTGATGGCGAACCTATGACACACGTGTGTCAGGGGTGACACGCGAACTCATTTTTTTGGTTGATTTTTCTTTGTTAAATGGCATTTAAATATATAAAATAAATATCAAAAATATAAGTCTTTGTTTTACTATGGTTGCAAATATCAAAAAATTTCTAAATGTGACACGGCACCAGAGTTAAGTTAGGGTTTTTCAAAATGCTGACAGGCCAAGCTCAAAAGGTTCGCCATCACTGGAGTAGACAGTTAGTTAGATATTAACAAGAGAGAGGGAGCTAACAGGAGAAGGTGTCTGATTAAGCAGGAAAATGGCTTTGTGGTCACTCTGGGGAGTAACTGATGTCTTCCTGCCAAAGGAAGAAAAACATCTGACTAAGCAGGTAGACAGTTTTTCAGTCATAACCTCCTGCATAATAGGTCAAAAGGAAAAAAAAGACCAGTGATCTCTGTGATTAACATCTGAGATGTCTGGGGAAGGTGGAGCAGGGGGATTCCTTTCACTAGTGCATGCACAGTAGAAGCCAAACTGGCCAACTCGAACTGGAACCATAAAAGGTGGAGGGCACAAGCTCAGGAAAATCCAGGAAAGAGACTGGATAGTTTGAAAGATAGTATCCTTTCCCAACCCAAGGAAATATAAGCACACACACACACAAATCACACACAAAGATCTGGGCGGGGTGTGGGGGGGTTGCTCTCTCTAGTGTGCTGGTGTTCCCTCTCCCTCTTCCTCCCCACCCCCAGAGTAACTGTCACTTTTTGCTTTAGGAAACCTTGCCACTGTTGCTTAAACTTCTCCTAGGTGTGTATCCCTGAATTCTTTCCTGCCACGCTTCAGAAGAACATGCTCCATCCTGTAACACATGGGATATTCTTTCCTGAGCACATTTTCATTCAGTCACTCTTTCATCTTTCTTCCCCTTTATACATACTGGTGGCTGGTATCTGTATGCTTTCATTTTGTCTAGCAAATTCCACTTCTGCACTTCCTTCCAAACATTCTGGGATGAGAGTATCTTCTCTCAAAGCTATGAGGTTTGTAGATAGGAGTTAAGTAGAAGACTGGCTAGAGATATATGAACTGGAAGCATTCTAGAAATAACAGATGCTCAAAACAGGAGGACTAGAGGAAAACGACAGAGGCCAGAGCAGGGATGTAAGCAAGAACACGAGTTTATAAAACACGGTGGAAGCAGATGTTTGTGGCCAGGGTGGGGTGGCTTGTGCCAGGGAAGGCTAAGAATGACAAAGGGACTGAGAGTCCTCTCCAGGAGTGAAGGGCTAGAAGGGGCACCAAGACACGTACAGGAACAACTGTCATTGAAGGCAGAATATAAGAGAATCTGAAAAAAATTATAAACTTACTAGCATTCTGAATGGGAAAGATCATAAATATTTGAGAAGACTAGGGTCAACTCAATGCAAATAGCATTTAACCTAAGTTCGGAAATATGGATCAAATTTGAAAGGTGTCATAGGAGAGGATGTTGTTTTAGCAAAAGACATTACTCACTCAATGACTGAATAAGTCAATCTGTGAACAGTTTAAATGAATTAAAGCAAAAATTAGTAAAACAGATAGAGCCTATCACTTCTTCTGGACAAGTGATTCTTTCAAGTTTATGGGTGGCTATTCCTGCCAGCAAATTGACATTCCTGAAAGTAATACAGATGTTGATATCATACAAATATTTTACTCAAAATGTCTGGGGATATATGTCATATGTAAGCATTTGAAAGTATCATTATGGTTAGAAATGAAATTAATACTAAAAGCAAAAAAAATTCTAGCAACTTCTTTATAAGAATTATTGTTCTATTGTTTTAAAAAAATCATGTCGTAATTTAAATAAAACTCCATCTTTTAAAGAAATGTAATAATTTTCTTTGAAGCCCTAAATGAGCCAGAGGAGTAAGAATTGTGAAATTAACATATTTGTGAAATTCAATCACATCCTTTATTGGCTGTTTGTAATGTTAACCACAAAAATGAGTTGACGACTCAAATAAACACATGATAATAGACAGTTGTTTTAAAATATATTTTATTGATTTTTTACAGAGAGGAAGGGAGAGGGATAGAGAGTTAGAAACATCGATGAGAGAGAAGCATTGATCAGCTGCCTCCTGCACGCCCCACACTGGGGATGTGACCGCAACCAAGGCACATGCCCTTGACCGGAATTGAACCTGGGACCCCAGAGTCCACAGGCTGACGCTCTATCCACTGAGCCAAACCAGTCAGGGTGATAATAGACAGTTTTTAAAAGAGATGTTAAATAAATAGCCAACTAGATGATCCTAAAGTTATCCCCCAAATCTAGATCGACTGCTGGGTGGAACAACCATTTTGTTAGTACTTTGGAATAGTGGCCCCAGCTCTCACTTTAAGCATCCCAAGCGAGTATCAGTTAAACACATTGCTTTTAAAAAATATGCAGAACATTTCTAAGGAAGAATTGCACTCAGTATGCTACAGTAAATCCAGCTTACCCCGCCCCCCTCTGCCACACACACACACATACACACATGCTACACACACACACCTTTTATCATGACCATCTGTTGAGTCAGATGGAAGGCAACTATGATGTAGATGTCTTTCAACCTAGCAAGGACCTACAGTTCCAAACAGCATTGTACTTTACATCTCACTATGTCAAGATTGTCAGATTCCCCTTGAGGCCATTCATATATACATATTTGCTAGGTAATAGAGTACTGATTCATTTTTTCTTTGTCATTCGATATGATAAGTGTTTTCAATCATGTAGTAAGAGGAAAAAAGAACCATATAAAAAGAAAGTCATATTACAGCTGCAAAGTAAAAAGCAGGAGATGACTAGACCCTTTACCTAGAGCTGAGAGTTTAAATGCGGCCAAGTTTAAGTGTTTATATTTAAACTGTATTGTTTCAAAAATTCCCATGTAAAGTTATCATCCAAAAGCATAACATATTGGTTTAGGTAAGCATGCAAAGGTGATAAAAAAAAAAACGACTTGAGGAAAATAAATCACTAAACCTATTCACTAAAATGAGTCAGAAGGATACTCCAACATTGACTGCGAGGAAGAATTGCCATTAAGATCCAGTATCTGCTTCACTGAAACTAATACAAAAAAAAAGTGTTGAATGCAAACTGTAATCGAAAAATAAAATAAAAAAGATCCAGTAAACAAGAACATAAGAGAACATTTAGGGTTTGAATACTAGCAATGGAGTGGCCCGGCAGAAAATAATATAATGCTTTTTCCCAAGGATGAAAGGTTTAACCACACAGGAGACAAGTACCTTTGGGCAGAAACATATAAGCTCACTATTTCTATACAGAAAACAAAAGAAGGAGGAGCAAGGTATTTTCTTTGAAAATGCACACCGTGCAGTTGGAGAGACTCTATTTCTCCTATTTATGAAAATCACACTAATGTGGTGCATTTGTGAAAATTAATGAACCAATTGATGCATATGATTTCCTAAAGTCCACAATTTATTCAGATTCTCGGAGCTTTTTCCTCAGTGGCCTTTGCTGTTCCAGGATCCTTTCAGGACACCACATCACATTTAGTTGCCCTGTCTTCTTAGATCCTCCATGCTGTATCAGTTTCTCAGACTTTCCTTGTTTTGGTGACCCTGAGTTTTGGGTATGGGTCAGGTTTTTTGCAGACTGTCACTTGAAAATTGGCTGCTATTTTTCCTATGATCAGGCAAGGGTTACAGGGTTTGGGGAGGAAGACCACAGAGATAAAGAGCCATCATTACATTATGAATATGTAATATATATATATATTCTCAACACAACTTATCACTGCTACTGTTAAACTTTCTCATCCAGCTGAAGTAATGTTAGTCAGATTTATCTACTGCAAAGTTGATATTTTCCTCTCATTTCCATATCTACTGCAAAGTTAATCTTTTCCCCTCATTTCCATATTATACTCTTTGGAAGGAAGTCACTGCACAGCCAAGACTTAAGAAGGAGGCAATTATATTCCCCCTTCTTAGGGGCTGCATATCTACATAAATTATTTGGGATTCTACTGCACAAGAGATTTATCTATTCTCCCATTTTATTTCTTTATTAAATAATTTATTTCTGTCATTATGGGCTCACAGATATTTATTTTATACTTTGGATTACCATCCAATACAACTTTATATACTTTGTTGCTCAAATTGTTCCAGTTTTGGACATTGGGAGATGTTTCAATCGACTCCTATATCTCTTTGACATATACTCACGAATATGGCATTTTGAGTACCTACACCCATCAATATGGCATTTTGAGCACTACTTTGCTTTCTGACATAACAATATGCTACAGGATAATCTTGTATATTCTCTGCCCAGCCCTAGAATCAGGCAATCAGGTGTTTCTGTAATGAGCCTTAGTTTATTTTATTGGAGAACCAGAGGCCCAGTGCATGAAATTCATGCACTGGGTGTGTGTGAGGGGTGTCCCTCAGCCTGGCCTGCACCCTCTCGCAGTCCGAGACTCCTTGGGGGATGTCTGACTGCCGGCTTAGGCCCGAACCCTTGGGACATCTTTCTCACAGTCCGGGACCCTCGCTCCTTACCACCTGCCTGCTTGCTGTGCATCATAGTGACTGGTCATTCTGCTAGTCATTCCACCATTTGGTCAATTTGCATATTAGGGTTTTATTATGTAGGATGATATTAGAAACCAGGACATGACTACTAAGTGTGTGTACTGCTATTGGGGTGGCAATGCTTTCCCAGCCTCTCAACTGACAAAAAAAGATACTATATGGGTGTATTGGTCAACCTCGCTGAGTGTGTGCATGTGTGTGCATGTGTGTGCTTGTGTGTGTGTGCAGCAAACTGAACATCTCCCTTTGCTTATCTATGATCTCCAAGCCCAAACATTAAATCTGACTCCCACCATTTGTCATCCATTATTTACTTAATTGTTCAATTCTCTACTTATTCATTTTTAAATGTAGAGCCAAATGGTATTGTTTTTGGAACTTTTACTATGTGTAAATAGCACCCAACACATAATTTAAGAAGTTAAATACAAATATACCTTTCTTCATTCTCTCATGTATGTATCACCAGCAACATGCGTTTTAAAAACCAAGCAAGTTTTGCTCTGAGATTTGCTTTACTCCTCATTTAGTTATAAAATCAGTGGCACCAAATGTCTGCTTTCCTGTCAGTCATTTGAAACTTGTTGCTTTTGTCTTAATTGAAATAACTTCATAAATAATGGTAAGGTTTCTAGGCTAGCCCACAAAGGCCTATTTAACCCAGATACAATGATAAGGGTGTGTATTTGCAAAAATAATAATAGCAGGTACTATTAGGAAGCCAAAGAGAAAGTACGAAAACAATTAAATACGAAGTAGTGTTGTATCAATCTTAGATATAGATGCTTAGGCAAGGCAGGGAGGAGTTGAGGGTAAGAAGACTATTAAATGCAAGGAAAACACCTGTGAGGAGGCAAACCACCATGTTGACTTCTGAGATTGCTGGAACACAGGCTGTGATGTAGAATGAATTTTAATGAGCTTGGACAGGAAAGCAGGGACTTAATTATAATAGGCTTCATATGCAATGCAAGCAGATTAAATTTAAGTTTAGGAGAATGGAACTAATTAAGAATTTTATGCAAAGCCATGGCATATACGATTTGTATCTTAAAAGCATCACAGTAGCATTGACCAGTTTGGCTTAGTTGGTTGGTCATTGTCCCATGCAATGAAAGATTGCTGGTTCAATTCCCAGTCAGCGCACACTCTGGGTGGCGGGCTTGGTCCTGGGAGGGGTGTGCAGGAGGCAGCCAATCAATGTGCTACTCTTACATCAATGTTTCTCTCGCCACTCCTCTCTTTCTAATAAGTCAACAAAATATTTAAAAATATTACTATATTAATATACAATCTTAAGGATAGAAAGAAAAGGGGTGACAGTGGAGGTCGGAAAATATTAAAATGCTGAAAACAAGAGATGAAGGCCTGAATTAAGTCAATAATCAAATAGTTTTAAGGAAGGGGAAGAGTAGTGAGATATGAGAGATGATAAAGAGATTGACACTTTTTCTCAGTGTCTAGTTGCTGCCACAGTGATGAGGAAGGAATGAAATTCTGGGATTTCCCTTCTATGGTTTGAGAGATGAAAAAATTAAAATGGGCATCTGTTTGTGCCAATATCAAGAGAGAGATAATATGGTAGGAAGAGAATTTGGGGGGGGGAGTAGTAAGTACTTTAGTAACATGATTTTCACTAAAAGTAGTCTTATCTTTCAGTTACAATTCAGATATTTTTACGGTAATTTATAATGGGAGTGCTTTCCTATGAAACCATGGTATTTGAAGACCTCAGAGCACCATGGAGGCACCTCAGTGGCTAACAAAGAAAGGGGAAGGGAGTTGAAAGGTAGACTCCGACATGTGTGCTTATGCTTCTTTTGCTTCAGCCAACACAACTCTTGGTGTTTTAACTTTACATTACAGGACTCCTGTTTAAGATTTTAACTGAAAAAAATATTTCCATGGTAAAAAAACAAAACAAAAAATTGAAAACCAATGGTATGCAAGGCTCTTAGTCTCAAGAGTAGATTTTTTAAATAATTCTTTATTGTTGAAAGTATTACATATGTCCCCTTTTTTCCCCATTGACCCCCTCGTGCCTGCCTCTGCCCCCTGCCCCAGGCCTTCACCACCTTATTGTCTGTGTCCATGGGTTATGCATATATGCATACAAGGTCTTAAATCTACTCTTAAGAATAACAGATTTCCATACATTTCCTACAATTCCTAAAATATTGTATTTACAATTCTTAAAAGGTTGTCTTAAGAGAGACATTTAGTATTTGTTATCTAAATTAGCTTTACGAAACACTCCTGAAATGTCTTGAATTTTCTCACTTCACCATGAATATTTTTTTCCATGAACCAGAACATATCTACTCTTGGAAAGGATAGCTTTAGGACAAGTGAAGACATACACACATACACCGATGTGGTAGTTACAGTACATCCCAACAGTGATGATCAGGTGTTCAGAATATGTTTCCTTCAATATCAAGATGCTTTCAGGAATGTTGTCTGGGAATACGCTGCTCAGGTTTAAATCTTGGTTTTGCCTTTAGCCTAGCAATAATTTTGGGAGAGTTGATCTCTGTACCTAAGTTGTCCTATCTAGAAACTGTGGGTAATAATAGTATCTTCTACCAGAGGTGACTCTGAAGACTGAATGAGTTATATGTAGAACATATTTGGAGCACTGGCTTTCCAGGTTAGGAGCTATATTATTGTTTGCTATTATTACTGGCATTAAGTTAAGCCTGTGTCTTATGAAGAAATTGAGCCAGCTTTTGGACTTTCTTCATCAGCATCTGCTCAGACCAGTATACCATCTGGCAAGCTGTTTATTTGCTTATTGTTCATCTCTTCCCACTGTGATGTATGCTCCTTGAATGTAAAGAGTTTCATCTATTTTGTTTGTTGCATAACAGGCAACATTTAAAAAAGGCACCTGGAAAATATTAGGAACTCAATAAATATTTGTTGAATGAATAATTCTTATTCCACTGAACTGGAACTAATTCAAGGGTCCCTTCAATGCCTCATGTGTTGATACTTTGATATTTACAGAACCATAAAGCAACTCCAAAAATACCAGATGGAAGCAAGGAAGATGTAAAACCTATGCAATTTCTCAGATCCCAGGGCAGCTTTAGTTTCAGACTTTCACACAGAAATCAGACTTTCACATAGAAATTTGCCCCAATGAGACCATCTCTGTATCACAAACAGAGCTGATACAAGGGTAAGAGGAAGAATGAGGTTTAGTGCTCTCCCCAGGGTGTGCAGACCCCAGCATGTATTTGAATATGAGCTCTACTTTCCTTATCCATCAAAAATGTAGGCATATCTGTGAAGAGGTGCCAGGAAATGGGAGGATTCTACCTATATTGCCTTTGCATTACTGACTGTTTAATAGTGTGTGTGTGTGTGTGTGTGTGTGTGTGTGTGTGTGTGTGTGTGTGTCTGCAGGAGAACTTCTTCTAAACCTAAGGACAGAAATGTCCCATCAAATGCACTGCCTACAAGGAGAAAGGCTCTTTCGTAGTTTGCCCAGTCAGGCTTTTAGTAGAGCTGATTAAAAGAAAAGGGAGAGATAGTTTCCTACGAGAAGGAACATGATGATTCTACTAGGAATAGAAAATAAATAGAAAGTCTTGGAAAGCAGGGAATTGTGTTTTCAAAAGGTAGCAAAGATTTGGCCATAGCCCAAATGAACAAAAATTGGGGACTAAAATTTGGAGGGATTTTGAAAAGTGTGCAGCATGGTGGAATGCTCCCTTTCCCATTTCTTCAAGACACTTTGGTAAAAAACAAATTATTTTTAAAGATTTTGGAATTCTCATGCCCTAGCTGGTTTGGTTCAGTGGATACAGCATCAGCCTATGGACTGAAGGGTCCCGGGTTCAATTCCAGTCAAAGGCACATGCCTGGGTTGCAGGCCCAATACCCAGTTGGGGTCATTCAGGAGGTCATTCAGCTGATCAATGATTTTCTCTCATCATTGATGTTTCTATCCCTCTCTCCCTGTTGGAAGCCAATCCACCCTGGCTGCTTGAGGCAGTCCCTGAAGGGATGTTTCAAGGAACCTTGAAATGGAGATGAGAAATGCCCTAGCCTTTGGAATGGAATGGATGGGGTTAAGATCAAATAGGATAAATGCAGATGTGAGGGGATAATAGGGGGAGGAACCTGGCTAGAAGAAGAGAGGTTGTTTCCCCACGTGAGGACCAAATAGTATAAATACAGATGTTAAATGACAATAAGAAGAAGAACCTGGCTATGATGATCACCTAAACACTGACTCCATGTCCTTCATTCTTCGCCAACTCCGTCCACACCTTGGGAAACCCCTGGACCCACTGGGGCTGGACCCCAGCATCTCCCTATCCCTTTCTCTCTGAAATCAATAAAAATGTATTTTAAAAAAGATTTTGGAATTCTCATTGACATGATATCTTTGAAGACATGACTTTGTGGAGCAGGCCATCGTGTAACAGTAAGGTGACTGCTTTATTGATCCTGTTGCACTTGATTGGTTTATATTGAATTTGTGTTTTAAAATGTTCTGTATCATCAATAAGATAAATATTTAGAAACTAAATATTTGGATGGGGAAGCAGAAGGCCTATGAACTTTTAGGCACTTTCAAATTTTCTAGGTTTTTGATGACTTCAGCAAAATAGCTAACTTATTTTTTTTTTCTAAAAATTGGTCAATTTTTAGAATTACTTATCTAGAATCAAATGGATAGTAAACATCATAAAACAGTTTAAAAGATGATGAAACTTGTATATTCTAATGTACTAAAAGTACATAACATAAATTTATAGCCATCATATTTGCATATTTAATGAGTGTATAAGCGCTGTTATAGAAATAGAAAAAATACTTTTTATATTAATACTGCCATTTAATTTTAAATATTTTTTTTCAAAATTCTGTAGGACTGAATGCATTAGGCAGGAGGGAGTGAATAAAAGAAATTAATGGAGAAGAGTTAGCATATGATGAAAGAATTAAATCACTCAGATTTAAAGACATTAACTTAAGCATAGTAAAATTAAGTGCAAGATATTATTATTTATGATGAATTCCTGTAAGATAAAGAATAATGAGGCAAAACCATTTTAATAAGAAAAATTACAATAGCATAGAAAAATGCTTGTTATAGTAAGTGAGAAAATCAGCCTGTATACATATTATATAATCAAAACTATGAAAAATTCACTTAGGGAGAAAACCTAAAATAAACACATATAATATATTGACAGTGAAAGCTTTTGGGAGAGAGCCTAGATGATGACTTTCAAATTTTCTATTTTTTCTTCATTGCTCAGAAAAACACACCACTAATTCATCTCATGTTAGAAATAAAATCAAGTAAATATTTTAATAGATAACACAAAGCATTGATCTGATAATGTCATTGCTTTTCTCAAAACATTCTAGGAGACCCTATATTTCTATTTATACATTATGTAGATATTCTACCATGTTTATGAGTTTTTACAGGTTTGAAATGAGCAGATGCTCTTTTCTGGTTGCTTTATTAACACTTTTGTGGGAAGAGTTGTTGGCAAGCTTTGAGGAATATTTGGGATGTTACATAAATTTGGTCATATCTTTTTGGTAAATTGGAACAACTCTAGGATTATTGGCCTTTCTCTTATTCCTTGAATTCTGAAAGATAAGTAGCTAATGAAAAGGTAATATTTAATTTTTACTGGTCTGAACTTAATCAACTCTTATTTTCTTTCACTTAACTATCTGTTGTTAAATGTCAACCTATCTCATTCTCATTTTGCAAAATACTAATGTAATCCTCAAGGATTTGGTAAGGCTAACATAGTCTGGCTCAAATTTTCTGAATTTTAGCATTCTTAAGAAAAGGTGGTGATTCAAATAATTTTTAGAATAATGAATAAGCAAAACTTTACAAAGAGATAGTGTGACTTCTTTCATACCTTCTTCCTAATGGTATTAAAAATATTGCGCAAAGTGGGAAAAAAGCAATATGTTTCTTATATTTTAAAAGCATTAGAACTAAATGACAAGTTTCATAAAGGAAAACACATATGTAAAGAATACCTAAAAGTAAAATATTTATCAACTAACATTTTATAAATAATGAAAGCATTTTCTTATGTTGTGCTATATTCTTTTAATAAATCATGTAGCCTTTATAACACCACCAATAATTATCCTTATTTTCAAATAGAAGTTTAAAAAGCATACACATTATTTCACCACTAGAACAATCTTCTCACAAGTTTCTATGAACTCTGAGAAGTACTCTTGTGATTATTATAACAAAAGAGTTATACAATTTTCAACAGTTAGCTTTTATATATAAAATAAGAAATTGTTTTAGGCAAAATTCTAAAAATGACCCAACAAGATTCTGTGCCCTAATCACTAGACTGTAAATTAGATGAGCTCTAACACATTTGATTATATTATCTTATATGGCATAAGGGATTTGTAGATGTAATTAAAGTAACTAATCAGTGTTCCTAAGTGGATTGTTGGCATCACCCAGTTTAGTACTTTTTAATTTTCCTAGTCCTATAAAGTTATTGACTAGTAATATCTTTAAGATTTTCCATATTCCTAATATTATTTGGGTTTGCTCATTCCTACTTCTGAACAAAGAACAATAGAAAAAAAAGCATAAAACAACTTCAAAATATACTGATTATAACCATGGCTTAGTTTGGCACTGGTATAATGGAGTTCAAAAATTAAGGATTGATATGTATTAAAAATAACATGGATAAATTAATGAATATCAAAATGAATAGAACAATAGATTTGTGATAAAGCTAATATAGTAAAGAGTTAATGGTAGAATTTAATGATGAGTATTTGGGTGCTCACTGGAAAATCTTTCAATTTTGCTCTGTATTTAAATATGTTAATGCAAATGTGTTGGAAAATTTTAGACCAATATCTTTAGTGGTATTATCTGAGAGACAATGCAATGTATTCATGAAAATCTAAGTTTTAGAATCAGAGGAAACTGACTTATATGAATTTATTTATTTATTATTAAATTTATTTTATTGACATTGGTATATAGGTTTCAAGTGTATGATAATTTCTATGATACATCATCTCTGTATGGCATTTAGTGTCTCCCACCCAAAGTCAAATCATCACAATGTATTTGGTCCCGTTTATCCTTTACTATCTCCCAAACCCCTTCCACCTGGTAACCACCATACTGTTGTCTTTGTCTCTACGTTTTTGTTTGTTTTTCTTATTTGTTCATTTGTTATGTTCAGTTTTATATCCACATATGAGTAAAATCATATGGTTCTTAACTTTTTCTAACTTAGTTTAGGATGATATTTTCAAGGTCCATCCATACTGTCGCAAATGGACAAATTATTGGCCAAAACAAAGCAAAACAAACAAATTAACAACAACAACAAAAACAAAAAACAGACACACAGATCAATGAAATGTAATTGAGAGCCTGGAAATAAAACCACAAGTTTATAGGCAGGTAATTTTTCACAAAGGAGCCAAAAACATACGATGGAGGAAATTCTCTTCAATAAATGGTGCTGAGAAAATTGGAAAGCCACATGCAAAAGAATGAAACTAGACTACAGTTTGCCCTTATGTACAAAACTTAATTCAAAATTGATCAAAGATCTAAATATAACATCTATTGTTTATAAATAAAACAATAAACTACATGGAAGAAAACATAGGTACTAAATTTATAGACCTTGGTCTTAGAGATGTTATGAATTTGACCCCAAAGGCATGAGAAGTAAAGGCAAAAATAAATGAATGGGACTATATCAAAATAAAAGCTTCTGCACAGCCAAAGAAACCACCAACAAAACAAAAAGACAATCAACCAAATAGAAGTTATTTGCAAACAACAGCTCCCACAAGGGATTACTATCCAAAATATATAAAGAACTCAGCATCAAACAATCCAAATAAAAGTGGGCAGAGGATTCAAACAGATAATTCTCTCAAGAAGACATAAATGGGCAACAGATATATGAAAAGATGCACAACTTTACTAGCTATTAGTTAAATTCAACTCAAAACTACAATGATATACCATCTCACACCAGAGGAGGGCAGAGGTTGGCTGCAGGTGGGCACAGGGGGGGTGGACGGAGTCATCTGTAATAGTGTCAGTAGAGGAGGGCAGAGGTTGGCTGCAGGTGGGCACGGGGGGGTGGACAGAGTCATCTGTAATAGTGTCAACAATAAAAATAAAGAAAAAAAACGAAGCCCACATCCAAATTCACAATAATTATTTAATGAAATCTCAAGTTTTTCATAATCTGCTCAAGATCACACTTCTACAATAGAAATTTTAATAAATAGCAAGGTTTTATAATATTGAAAATATTTGTTATAAATTTGTTAAATGAAAATAATGTTACAAAACTATATAGAATAATATCTTAGTATTTTTTTTCAATTCTAGATAGGTAGACAGCCAAATAATAATAGTTACCACTGTCTGGAAACATTATAAATAATTTATATTCTTTTCATTTTTATGAATCATCTAAATTTGCTATTATGATCTTAATAGAGGCCCAATGCACGAAATTAATGCAAGAGTAGGCCCTCCTTCTCCTGGCTGCTGGCACCGGCTTCCTTCCGGCACCTGGGACCTGGAATAGTGTCAAAGCCCCATCTTTGTCCGGAAGGTAGTCCAAAAGGTTGTCCAGAAGGACCTCTGGTCTAATTAGCATATTACCCTTTTATTATTATAGATGTTCATAATTTTAAAATATAGATAAAAGACTGATAGATGAGAGAGAGAAAGAGAGAAAAAGGAGAAGGAGTAGGAGAAGAATGTCAATTTCCTCGTCCTATCATCCCTAAGAGGGAAGACGAGGGAGAGGGAAAAAATGAGAATGAAAGAAAAGTACAATGACCAGTTTTAGGGTTTGCAGTGACTATTTTGATTACAGCTCTAGTTTGAATATATCTTGATAACAGCTCATTAATTAGTGTTTTGTTTTTCAGACGACTCATATAAATGCTGTTTTGATTTCTCCCCATAAAAGAATAAAACTGTAGGTAGGTTAGCTCTAAATATCACTAGGCAAATAGCAACTGGAGCATCTGACTATGGCAGATTACAAAAACATCAGAGAGGAGAAATTGCATTTTTTATCATTCTTCTTCCATAGTCACTCTAAGCCTGAACATACTGTGGCCCTCGGGTGAAGGAACCAGAGCTACAGCTTCGATTACTTCCTGAGAGAACTCAGAGTTAAATTTGGGAGAATTCTCACAGCTTTTCTGTGTCTCTGATGGAAGAGCACGAATGCAAAGAGGCCAAGATAGACCCAATGCTTAGTCATCTTATTCACAGGTCATGCAGGTTGAGGTTTACTCTCTCTTAATATAAACACTGTAAGTTTCCTTTGAAATTATCTATTGAAATGGTTGGCAACTCTGAAGATACAGTAAAACCTGGAAAATTTATAAGTGAGTCAGGATCGCTGAGGTTGGGACCTAGGAATCAGTATTTTACAAGTTTTCTAGAATATTTTAAGGTACAGTTAAAGGTGAAAACCATTGATTTTATGGGATACCTACTCGTGTTTATATAGAGAAAGCAATGTGAATTTATGCTGTATGAATCAGTCTTGAAACTTTACTTCTCTCTCTTCCCCAAGTTTCCTGTAGTTATATTATTTCAACTGTCCTTCTTCCTATAGAGATAATCTCCATTATCTAATGTTATCCTTAATTTATGCTGTTACAAAAATCACATTTTCAAGGACATTTAATCATTTTGTTGTTTTTCATGAATACTGGAAGTGGTAATAAAATAATCTCTTATAATTGACATAATTCCTCTTAAAAGATTAGCTGAGTACTTTCTACTCTCATTTGATTTCTGTTTCTTTTGTTATTATATAAGGCCTTGCAGTGACTATTGTTATAATTAAGCATTTATGTTGTATACACATACTTTACTATAATGTTATTTGCCTATTTGACAATGGTGTTCAAACTATATGCTTTCATATCAAGTATCATTATATGCAAAAGAGCAGGAAATCTCTCTCTTGCTAACAAACAATTCAGACAATAATGTTTAACATCCAAATCTCATTTTATTTTTAATTTTTGTTAATCCTCACCCAAGGAAATTTTTTCCATTGATATTTAGAGAGTGGAAGGGAGGGGGAGAGACAGAGAGAGACAAGCATCGATATGAGAAAGACATATCAATTTGTTGCCTCTTGCACATGCACATGCCCCAAGCAGGGACTGGGATTGAGCCTGCATCCAAGGTACATGCCCTTGACTGGAATCGAACCCAGGACCCTTCAGTCCCCAGGCCAATGCTCTATCCACTGAGCCAAACTGGCTAGGGTCCAAATCTCATTTTTAAAAGAACAAATAAAGCTTTGATCTCTCTCTGGTGATATTTTATTTTCATTCCATATCTCATTTGTTTGTTGTTTGAATTCATACTTGCATGAAATAAGGAGCTTTTCTCTTTTTCTTTTTATGGGTGGTGAGGATTTCAGTGTGCTTTTACTCTTTAGACTACAAATATTTTTATGTACACTAATGAGAAATGCGTTCTCATAATGACATTTAAGTATGAAAAGGGAGACTAATGATTTTTTACAAAGCCAGACTGTTGATGTTTATTATGTTCCTATCAGGGGGCATCCAGAAATGTGTTAGGTTTCTAAGCAACACAAAGACATATGGACACAGTTGTTTCTGTGCTTGGAGTCCAGTTTTGCAGGTACACTTGAAAATTCTCTTCAGGACAATGTAATAATATAAATTACATTCTACGCAAGCTCTAGTATGAAATTGATGAGGCCATCTGACTGTTGTGGTCAGGAGAGGCTCGATTGCTTTATGAAGGAAGCTGGAACTGAAGGGCGTTTTAAAAGAATTACAAAAGTTTATTGGTGAGGAAGAAAATGTATGGCATTTAGGAGCTGAGGGTCCTGTAAGCAACTATCTCATGGAAAGCATGAAGAAAAGTGAACTCTATTTTTTTAAAAGTTTAATTATTTAGTAAGAAGTTGTGTTCACATTGTGCCCACTCTTCCTTTGTGGAGTGAAATGGGCCTGGCACAGGGTCTCAAGATCCAGAACCAGGTTTGGGTGTAGAAGGAAGATAGTACTCAAAGATTCAGAAATCGAGAATGATGAGGGCGCATTCAGATTGATATCGAAGGTGAATACCAGAGAAGCTACCTTAGGTACAAGGGAAACAAAAGCTGGGGTGGGGGTGGGGATACAAAAGGGCTGTATCATAAGACATAAAATGTCAGCAACAGGAAAGAAAGCAATTTACAGAGCAGGGCGTGGTGAAAAGGACTGGTTCTTAAGGGTGCTAGGTGTAGTGAAATGTTCAGCATTTGTGTAGGCAAAAATAATTAAGCACTTTGGGAAGGTATTCAGTTTCTTTTTTGTATAAAAAGCAAAACACAGCAAAAGCAAGAAAATAGACTGGCATTATTTGTGCTGTGGGAGAGGAAGGAAGTTCAACAATTTCTAAAATTAAGGTGAATTAGCAATCATTGGTAGTCACTAGCTCCATCTTGTTCTAAAGAGGTTGGAGGTATGAGAATAAATAAAGTGAGGATGTGGAAAAATAATTACTGTTGAAATAGGACTAGAAAAAAGGGAGAAGGAATTTTAACAATTAGGCAGGCTGTCTTGGCTTTATTGCCTTGAATATTACATTAATGTATTCTATTATTATTATTAGAGCATTTTTCCCCGAGAACTTCCATATGCCCTGCTAGCATTTTATAAATGGAATAGCTATCCAAATAAATTATTGGAAATTATAATTGCAGTTATGTAGGAATATTTGATGCACAGGCTGAATCATTCTGAAGGAATAGGTAGGCTTATTGGCTCCTCTTAGAAGAAAGTTTATCCCCCCATAATAGTACTGTTTACATGTGAACTTGCTTCTACTCTGTTCATCTTGGCAAATGTGCAATCAGTTTGTCAATGAGAAACAATCAATAGATCATGCGTAGTGGGCATAAAACATGTTTATATTGCCAAAATATATGTGGTTCTATGCCTGTTAAATCTCCTGGTATTTCTGATTCTTGCCTATATATAAGGCATGTAAATTCACATCTTTCCATTAAGAGAGGAGCTAACATTTTAGAGCCTAGATTTTTGATGACTTTCTTTTCCATCAATGAAAGTATCACTAAGCCAAAAATAAATAAATAAATAAATAAATAAAGGCAACTAGCTCATATACATGAATCAAACATGAAGAAACTTGTGCTGCATGTGTATACAGAGGTTCTGCAAATAAGGGGGAGTCATCATTGCCCTTCATACCTTTACGCTGTGGCCCTGAATCTCAGACAAGCAATCCTCTCCTTCTAGTCCACAGACTGCTTCCGAGGACAGTCAGCAGAAAAGCAGAGCAAGTTGAAAGTAGTGTCTTAAAGATTTCTTAAATTGATCTTAGAGAGAGGAAAGGAGGGAGAGAGAAAGAGAGAAAGAAACATAGACACGAGAGAAACATGGATCGATGCCCCAACTGATACCCCAACCAGGGATCAAACCTGCAACCTGGGTATGTGCCCTATCTGGGAATGGGACTTGCTCCAACCAACTGAAGCACACTGGCCAGGGTGAAAGTAGTGTCTTAAAATTTTAAGTAAAAATAAATTTAGGGGACTTCCAGTCAAGATGTCAAAGTAGCTAAAAAATGGGGCTCACCTCCTCCCATGACCACATCAAAATGGCAACTATAATATACCACAGCGACCCTCGAGAACCACTTGAGGACTAGCTGCCCTGTACTCCCATGACTAAGGATATAAAGAACAAGCACGTGGTTGGTCACACACCCAGCTGAGGAGGTGAAGAATCAGGAAAGGGTTAGCTAAAGAGCACATATGCATAACCCACAGGCATAGACAGCAGTGTGGTGATGGCCAGAGGAAAGGGGGTCGAGGGCTGGGTGGAAGTGAGCAAATGGGGAGGATAGGGACATCTGTAATAGTGTCAACAATAAAAATAAATAAAATTAAAAAATCAGGCAGAGCAGAGGTCCCAGCCCAAACCACCAAAGCTGAGAAGAGGAGTCCCTACAATATCTGGCTGTGAAAATTGGTGGAAATTGTGACCAAGTGAGACAGAATGCTAGTGGAGTCCTAAGCATTCCTCTTAAAGGGTCCATGTATGGACTTATTCACTGATGGACTCACTGGTTCTGAGCTCCAGCACTGGAGCAGCAGCTCAACAGCACCAAAGACATGAGGGAAGGAACATAGCTTCTTCCAGCTGCCCAAGCCCAGCACAGGCAGCTACCAACCACAGATCACACTAAGCCTCCTACTAGGTGGCCCCAAGCTAGGCACCAGCAGTGGCCTGCCCCAGAGCACCTCCACAGAGACCCGGAATCAAGACAATGGTTGGTCAGCTTCAGATCATATCAGGGCACCACCCACATCTTCCCCAAATGACTTATCTAAAGAATGAACTTAGCAGGCACCAGAGCCCTGCTATAGTAAACCTGCTCCCTAGAGTCAGACCCATGCAACAGCTTGTCTACTGTAGTCAGAGCCCAGTCAACCTGAGGGGCATGCCGACAGCAATTGAGTCTCAACTACCACAGGAGGGCACAGACATCCCACACAAGGGACACCCCTGGAGAAAAGTTAAAAATAGTAAAAATTAAAAATAATCCTTAAAGTAATTTTAATAATATATTTTACTTACCTCACTGTAGTCAAGGTATCAGTATATCAACATGAAATCAACATAAAATTATAAATGTGATGTATTTTTTCTCATAGGAACAGGACAAGAGTTTGTGGGGAATAGAAAGATAATTGTATCAATGTCATGATGGCATTTTGTGAGCCCGGCTTGTTCAATACAAGGAACAGGCATTGTATAAAGTCCAATATGCACTAGCTTCATATTTTTCTGTCAAATAGCAAAGACTAGATGAAAACAAACAAACAAACAAGCAAACACAAACCCCCCAACCCCCTATCATTAAGTCAATTACAAAAAGAAAAGAGTGGGATCCTAGAAGTAGTACTGACTTTTATTATGGCATCATGCATAGTCATTAAAATACACATTTTCTTCCAAGATCAAAAGAGTAGGTCATTACAGCATCAAACTGTACAAATTATTTACTTTGAAGTCTCCTATTAACAGCATATCTTCATTGTTTAGCTTTGAGTCAATAACTTTTTTCTTTAAAAAAATATCCCATTTCAAAGTGCTCTAGAAGAGAACACTGCCTGCTCAGAGATTTAAAAGCACAACTAAATAGGCTTGCCGTTCTTATTGATGCATGTTGATTTTTGATCAAAACACATCCTTCTCCAGGTCTAAAATAAAAGATGTGCAAGTAAATATACCAGGATTGATCTGTTTTCCCGGAACATAGTTCTTATGGCTTTTGATTCCCATGATTTTGTGTCTTGCACGCATTAAAGGGAGCCGACCTGGCATTATCAATCCTGCACGAAACCTTATTCACAAGGACACAAGATCCCACCCTAAAGAAGATAACTTTACATTGCTCAAGGACATGAGGGATTACAATAGGTGTAGAAAAACCCCTCCAAACAATTTAAATGAGTACTTGAAATTGACTGACATCATCTGAGAAGCAACTGCTGTGGGAGTGAAGAGTGGTAGAATTTTCTGTAGGAGAAAGGTATTAAAATACCAATTGTTATTTCAATATTCAGGCAATAATTTGCATTAATCTCTTGCTGGGAAATATCCAACTGTCAGGCATTGTCTTTGGAGGATATGAATATTTACCTCTTAGAAATTATTATGTAAGTGTATTAGCACAGTTAGGTCGGAGAGAGGCCAGGATCTGATACATGCAGGTGGGTGATGAGATAATGGACTCTCCCTGGAATTTCAAACAGTTCAGCGTGCCAGACACAGATACCAGCTTCTCCCTGGAATCTACACGACCCCCACACAGATACTGACTCCTTCCTGAATACCCTGCTCACCCCCTACAGCGGAAACTTCCTCAGCTGAATGCCTCAGCTCATGTGCCCACCCCTCACCCAACCACAGTATAAAAAAAGCGCCCCCCTCCCAGTTGGCGCAGATCCATGTGCCCTGTCTTTGGGGCTCCTGGGTTGACACCAGACGCAGAAATAAACCTTTCCTTTCTTTCTTTTCTGATTAACTCAGCTCTCTTTATTTCCTACACTGCCCCCTGAACCACCTAACCTAACAAACACAGTCACATATCTCATAATAAAGTCTCATTTACCTATAAGTTTGTATATGTTTAATCCACAAGTCTAAATATCACTCATAACACTATATTTGCTCAAATATATCTCCTTTCTCCTATACACTTTCTCTTTTCCATTTAAGGTCAGTGCTACTTTTACTGTCACTATACCACTAGTAAGGAGAATTACATAAACTTGGAGTTCTGATTATTTGTCAGACTCAGCAGTTTTCAAATGTTATCGACATTATCAATCCTAACCAAATATTTAAAAAATAACATTAAGTTCCAAATATGATTAAATTTTGATGTAAAAGTATCCTCTCAGATCAATATATTCTATTTTTCAAAAGAATGTTATCATTTCTGGTTAAATGTGTTCTCATAAAAACTAATAATAAACAGGGGAATATGTTTTCAATCAGACTCTTCCACTAGTATTTATTAAGCTCCTCTGCTATGCCAGGCAGGCACTATGTTGGAGATGGGGGTTGGGGGGTGGGAATGAGCAAAACATCATGACCCCAGAAAGCTGAAAAGTTAGTAAAAGGGTCTGAAAAGTAGCCTGGCCAGCATAGCTCAGTGGTTGAGCATCTACCTATGAACCAAAAAGTCATGGTTCGATTCCCAGTCAGGGCACATGCCTGGTTTTGGGCTTGATCCTCAGTAGGGAGCATGCAGGACACAGCCAATCAATGATTCTCTCTCTTCATTGATGTTACTATCTCTCTCTCCCTTCCTCTCTGAAATCAATAAAAATATATTAAATAAGGGAGTCTGACAAGTAAATACATAAACACCATAAAATAAGTTAGATATAGCAACCAGGAGATGCATAATGAGCTACTTGAACATAGATATTGGAACAATGAACAATGCCTAGTACAAGTTGAAAACAGTTTCAAAAGTGAAGACATTTTAAGCCAGAAAGAAATGAGACTGTACAGAGAGATTGGGCACATTTGTGGTATATGAGCGATTGGAAAATGGATAAAATCACACACTTCAAATTCCATGTTTGCCTAAGCTTGGTGCCATCACTTAGGATAGTACTGGACATGTAATAGCTTCTGCATAAATACTTGATGACTGAATGATTCCAGGGCGAGGAGGATAAGACATACGGATACCTCATTCTGTACTTATATCTGTTCACCATATTTGAGCTCTTTCAGAAAAACCTGCAGTTCTGAATCCATAGCTTTGGTGACATCAAAAAGAGGTAAAAGATACACCAGGTGAAAGAGTACAATGAGTTTTAGTTAATGTTCTCTACCCCAAGCACACAGATGATCCCTTTACTTCAGTTAATGCTGAATGTGTCCTCACGGAGTCAAAGATCATGCTGCTAGAAGAAAATTACGGTGCAACACAATTTAATTTTAAGCAGAATAAAAGTTTAATGTCTTTGAAAAATAAAAAAACCCACGTAATTCTAAAAATATGTGTGAAAGGAGTATAGGTGAAGGAGGCAGATAGAAAAATGGGAATAATTATGCCAGTAAAGCCAGTGACACCATTCTTAACTTGCAGCTATATGGCATTTGGCTATGAATTTTCTCTACAGATCTCAAAGAGTTTAAAAAAAGAGTGATTCAGAAGTCAAAGGCCACTGTGCTTCTCTCTTCAGAGAATTATTACTTTGGACAGCTGGAATGGTGAAGGACATGAGTGTGACTTTTATAGTACACCTTAGAAACTGTACCAGTGATAGAATGAGCATATCTCTATTAAAGTTTAGCACATGATATTAAAATTTATATCTGTATATTTCTTTATTATCAAGGGCTATCTTATCAATTTTTATCTTCTCATCGCCTGTCAAAGTACCTGGAACGTAGGAAACATCTAAGAATGGTTGACTAAAGCAACAAATGACTATCTTATATTGTGAGGTGTGGCTTTCCAACCAACATGATGGTCCAGTCTTTGACTGGAAGGTCAACATATCAAGATAAATGTATGCTCTAGTGCAGTGGTTGGGAAACATTTGCTTTAAAAGTCCAGACAATAAACATTTTATGTCTTTAGGGCCTGTCAGCAGCTGTTACAACTTCTCCACTCTGCCATTGTAGTATGAAAACAGCAATGGGTAAAGAAATACACATGGCTGCATTTGAATAAAACTTTATTTACAAAGACAGGCAGAAGGAAGGACTCCCAATACCAACTCATTTTGTATAATATTCTTAAAGGTTTGGATAAGAAATAAAACTTCAAAATGTTTAATTTTATACCATTAATATCTGCTTTAATTTTGGAAAAAAACAAAACATTACTATTAGATCTTCAAAATTACAAAAAGAAAGTTCCAGAACAACTGGTTTGCTTGTTAAAAAATGTTTGGAATATAAAGTTTTTATTTCTTTGCTTCTTTGATCTACAGGCGTATATAAGAAAAATATTATACAATGTCACTGAATCATGTTGTATAAATATTTATTTTCATTGAAAACAGCATAAGCATTGCACTTTTACTGCATTGTGGCAGAAAGATGAAGGTGAGCAAACATGATGAAGGAAGGAGAAGAGGAAGAGAGGGTTAGGGAGGGGAGGCGGGTAAAACAAGAGGAATTGACCAGTAGAGTCTTAATGCTTCAGGTTTTATATCCACACCCAAATGTATTTGCCTGTGATGATTCAGATTTCAGAAATAATTGTGCTTAATGTCCTATTACAATACAGAAGCGAAAAAATTTTACATCCTGATATTTATGCAGTTTATGTAGAAAGTTTCTTTTTTGTTTCAAAAATTGGAAGAAATTGACTGATGCTATGATACAAAACACAGCTTTAGGAAAAACTCTCCCTTTTCCCTAAGCAACCATTTGTCTGGCGCATAATTTGAACTAATAAACACAGTGTGTTTCAGGTACAAAGTACTGGCTGTGCACATTTATTGGTTGCTTTCGCTACATAAGCATAAGGGGTTTGACTCACAGGCAGCAAAATTCAATGTTAGAACTAAACAGTTTGCCTTCCTTTCTTCCTACCTCTAGTTTTTCCTAGATTTGACTATGAATATGAGGGGGAAAATGTCACTCTAATGACAGTAATTGTTTCCTAATGGCAAGCATTCTGTCAAATTAGCATTAAGTGTCCATTTAAAAGCAAACTTTTATGTGGTTTGCTAAACTATGAAGGCTATTAGTAGAGATATAGAATTGATTTATTTTACCCATTGCATTAACCTCATCTTGCATACTCATCAGTATCTTACACAGGGCACAGTAAATGCACCTTGATGTTTTGTAAAATTGAATTGAAATTCAAGTCATTCACTTTTAAAAGCTACACACTGCTTTAATAACAAGAGGGTGACTAAGATGGCCAGAATGTTCATTACAAGTAACTAAATGAAGCTTCAGTAATAGAATCCTCATGGAAAATGAATTTCATTTCACTGTATACTAAATGTAATTAGTAGCAAATTTATTTTGGTGGGGTTAGAGATCCTTTGATCCATAAAACCAAGAAGTAGGCACTTTTTAAGCCTACCTAAAGGAAGTTAGAGAGAGATCAGCTGCTTTAATAAAAACTCAATTTTCACTTGACAATGAAAAAGGAAATACTTGATTTCATAGTGAATTAATAGTAATGCAATGTATGAAAGACAATATCATTTTAAATTTATATAAATATAAAATGTATATTTAATAATAAATATATATAAAAATACATATGTCCAGGAGAAATGGTGTATGTTTAGAAATAAAATCCAACCCATGTAATATGGATTGGGAATTACACTGGATACAGTCAACTACACGAGTCATTGTAGGCATTATGTTTCAGACACAGTGTGATCCAGGCACTTAGTATATCATTTAACGTAAACAATCTTGTAGGAAAAGAAAGATGAAAAGAAAGAAAGAAAGAAAGAGAGAAAGAAAGAAAGAAAGAA
>NW_006383018.1:1282104-1297545 GCF_000327345.1 Myotis davidii | reverse complement strand
AGGAAGGAAGGAAGGAAGGAAGGAAGGAAGGAAGGAAAGGGAAAGCAAGCAAGCTATGAAAGGACAAGGTATCAATGTGCACAAAACTTTGGCAGTGGATATAACCAGCCAGAAAACAGCAGAGCAAAGAGTTGAGAACACTGGGGAGCATTCACATTTACAGAAAGGAAAAAAGGATACAGCTTCATGGCAGAAGCAAAGCAGATATAAAAAAGGAGATGACGAGCCAGGTTCTGTTTTCATCACGGGATGCACAATTTGAACACTGATGTCTAACCATTCAGAGCTCCATCGCTGCTTTAACAAAACTTACTGCTTAAAAAGACTTAGTGGTATTAGTAAAGTCCAACATAATGTAAGATCCACAGCAACTCAATGATTGCCTCATTAAATATTACTATAGCAAATATCTAAAATCATTTTTATAATTACTATTTGTGAAAAAATTAAGTTAACATTGACTGAATTTTCATGATTAAATTTCCAGTGTATCTAGAAAAGACTCACTCAATGAACTTACTGTAGAAAGGTCAGAATAATAAAGTCATGCTATTATTTTTAAATGCTTTTGTTAACGCTAATGAAGTTAGTGTGAGAGAAGGGAAACCACACTCTTCTCCTGCTTCAGACACACTCTAGAGCAGTGATGGTGAACCTATGACATTTTTTGATTAAGTTTTCTTTGTTAAATGGCATTTAAATATATAAAATAAATATCAAAAATATAAATCTTTGTTTTACTATGGTTGCAAATATCAAAAAATTTCTAGATGTGACATGGCACCAGAGTTAAGTTAGGGTTTTACAAAATGCTGACACGCTGAGCTCAAAAGGTTTGCCATCATTGCTCTAGAGTGAGGGTGGTTGAAAAACATTTAAACTTTTGTTGTTGATTTTCCTATTGATAATCCTATCTTTATATATGATTTTCTTGGTTTATCAATTCTCGTCATCATTCATGATTCCCCACCCTGAAACATAATATTTCCATTTATATTACTCATTAACTGTTCTCTCCTGTCTCCTAATAATGTTTTATTTTCCTTTTATTTGTAATACTACTGGTTGCCTTTGCACTTAAAACCATATTCTGAAATCTCTACTTCTTTATCATCTTAGACCAGTGGTTCTCAACCTTCCTAATGCTGCGACCCTTTAATACAGTTCCTCTTGTTGTGGTGACCCCCAACCATAAAAATTATTTTTGTTGCTATTTCATAACTGTAATTTTGCTTCTGTTATGAATTGTAATGTAAATATCTGATATGCAGGATGTATTTTCATTGTTACAAATTGAACATAATTAAAGCATATTGAATAGTCACAAAAACAATATGTAATTATATATGTGTTTTCCGATGGTCTTAGGTGACCCCTGTGAAAGGGCCATTCGACCCCCAAAGGGGTCGCAACCCACAGGTTGAGAACCGCTGTCTTAGACATTAACATGAAGTTGCCTTTTTCTTGTCCACCATCTCCTCAATTCTCCACCCAAACTATATTAGCTATCTGTCCTTCTACACTATTGAAGCTGAAAATTTTACATTTTGTTCTGTAAGATATGTCAGTCAAATGAAAAAGGTTCCAAGGTGAGCACTTAAAGCTTATTTAAGTGTGCCCTAGGGGGACATTGTGGGCTAGTGTCTGATTCACACTTGAAAAATCTAGAATGCTGGATTCTGTGGTTAGCAGTCTTCTCTGCTGTGCCACAAACAGCAGCTTAATCACTAAAGCTGTGGGGGGCCAGGAGGTGTTTTAACTCTGACCAGAGATTGCCTAGAGATATTTACATTATCACACCAGACTGGAAATATTAATATCTAAACTGACAATATTCTGTGTGTAGCTATGAGTGTGTATGTGTGTAGCCAGATGACTTCTATTATTTGAAAATGACGAAAAGCCACCGAGACTCACCCAAACTCACACATAGTTAGAAAATAGCCTCTCTGCAGTTGAGAAGGCCAGGAGGGGAAGTAAATAAACCCACCTCATCTCATGCATTCCACCTTAGAGTTACAGCAATAACAGGTGTTAGGGAGTTATTATCTAATACAGAATTGCTAAGGTACGTGCACAGAACTACATAGTAACTGGAGAAAGTAAGTTAGGATTTTCAGGAAGAGTGCTTTTAAAACTACAAAGGATGCTTAGCTTCACCCCAAACCTATCGAACTAGTTTCAAACAGTGAGATCTGGGCAATTTGGTCCTTTAGCAGCTACCCTGTGGTTTTGCTGTATCATTCTAATTGGTTATAATAGTTACAGAAAAATGTTAGAATCATTTTAATTATTGTGCCTGTTCTCTAGCTTACCACCAAAAAACGGAAGTTTTATTGAACGTACATCTATAATAATAAAAGTATAATATGCTATTAGACCAGATGACCTTCTGGATGAAGGTGGGGCTGCTGCAAGGGAAGCCCGGATCCCGGGTGCCAGAGGGAAGGCGGTGCCAGCAGCAGGGTGAAGGAAGGCCTACTCTTGCACAAATTTCATGGATCGGGCCTCTAGTTAACATTATAAAAATGTATATCCAATGAACATATATATTACTATATTATATATGTATATATATGTAACATATGTTCATGCATATAATACTAGCTATTGTTATATAATGATATTAACAAGAAACCTCAAAAGAACATGGTAAAGCTATGTAGGTTGTTGCATGGCTGTCTTGGGGTTTAATCCATGCAAATAATTTATGAATGACTTTATCTCTTCTCTGAAACAGGTTTATGAATTAGGTGTATATAGTTGAATCCACAATTCCCACTTAACAGAAGATAAAACAGAGATAAAATGTGATTTAAACTCAGGACTTTTTGCCTCCAAAGTTTGGGATCTTAACCACTTAGTTCTACAACTTAATTGCTGCACCTCATTTTGGGATTAGGCATTTATTATGGACATTTGAGAAAAGTCAGATGGTTCTGGTTGATTGCCATAGCAACCCCTGTTTACTGTGCATTGCTTAAAGATAAATGATATGCTATTAGCAACCAAAACTATCCCAGTAAGTATCAAATATCCTCAACTCACTTTAAAAAGGAAAAAGACATGGCAGCAATTCACAAAAAGCTTGGAAGGACAAAAGTTATAACATGGCAGACTTCTCTTAGATTTTAATTTACATGATTGACATTTCTTTCAAATGCTCCACGAGTCATGCAGACAGAAACTGATAGGCCATCTGTTTCCAAGTTTCTCATCTCTTTATAGCCCAGACATATTTGTTGTAAGCTAAACACAAAGGGGAAGATGGCAATGCCCATATATGGTTTGCCATTTCAAGGTTAAACTTCCCTGTGGAAGAATATACAACTTTTGAGAGCAGAAAATACCTTCTATTTATACACCTACTCTATGTGTGGAATTAAACAGATTCATGCAGGACTATTTTTGCATAAGACAGTTAGGGAATTCCATTGATTTCAGTTTCCAAAACCATAGATAATCTCCACAATCTATAATGTCCCCAATACCTCTGAACACATGATTACAGTACATTTACAGTATAGAGGGGAAGGGGGGTTATTCCTATGAGGAAACAAGGTGCTTTATCAAAGTGAACTTTGTAATGACAACATGATGAAATAAAGGTAGAATGACGATATGGTCTGGTAAAAAAAATAACAACTCTATGAGTTATTTATTTTATTGTTTAACATTTAAGAGTTCAAGTGTTTGAATTCTTTCTTAGGCTATTAAAAGAAGATTGTGTTCAGGCATTGACACCCTGCATGTGCATGTTATCGATCTTTATATCTCATATAATCAATTTTTCAAACACAAACCCTCACTCACGTCCTCTCTAAACGGCAATGGATACTTAGACAAATAATGGCAATACGTTTAAGAGGTTTTATGCAATTGTCTATACGTAAAATTTTCTTGAATCTGTGAAATTCTGTTCTCATCAAATTATAATATACCCCATAGTACAACAGAAAGTAAGAGCCTTAGTTCAAAGATGATAGTTCAAAAGGTTGGTTTTGTTAATACCAGAAATTTGTCTAATTTGGGGCTCCTTGCTCGTTTTTTTTGTTTGTTTTGGTGAGATTTTTGTGTTAAAATGCACATTAAATTTACCATTTTAACCATGTTTAAGTGTTCACTTCAGTATTAAGTGTATTCACATCACCACAAACCATTTCCAGAACTCTCTCAATATCCCAAACTGAATCGATGTATTCATTAAACATTTGCTCTCCATTCCTTCTTTCCCCACCTAGCATCCGGTAACCACTGTTCTACTTTCTGTCTCATAAATTTGACTATTACAGGCACCTCATTGAAATGGAATCATACAGTGTTTCTCCTTTTGTGTCTGCCTTATTTTACTTAGCAAAATGATCTCATCTATGTTAGACCATATCTCAGAATGCCATTCCTTTGTAAGACTGAATAATATTCCATTGTATGCATATGCCACACTTTGTTTATGTACTTATCTGTTGATGGACATTTGGGTCATTGCCACCTTTTGTCTATTGTGAATAATGCAGTCACAAGCATTGGTGTACAAATATCTGTTCCAGTCCTCTGCTTTCAACTCTTTGGAACGTACATTTATAAAAGTGGAATTGCTCAATCACACGGTAATTCTATTAGTTATTTTAGGAACTGCCATACTGTCTTTCACAGCAGTTGCTCCATTTTATATTCACACCTGCAATGCACAAGTGTTCTAATTCCGTCACCATCTTTTGTTCTTTTATGTTCTGTATATAATTGTATATTGTATGTAATTGTAATAGGTTGAGGTAGTGTCTCATGATGGTTTTGATTTGTATTTTCCTAATAATTAGAAATGGTGAGTGTCTTTTTATGTTCTTCCTGGCCATTTATCTCTTTTGGAGAAAAAGCATATTACAATGCTTTGTCCATATTTTAATTGAGTTATTATTTTTGTTTTGAGTTTAGAATTTCTTTATATTATCTGGATATTATTCCCTTGACAGATAGATGATATGCAAATATATTTCCTCCCACTCCATAGGTTATATTTTTACTCTCTTGATAGTGTCCTTTGATGTAAAAAGTGTTTAATTTTTACGAAGTTCAGTTTATCTTTTTTTTTCCTTTTTCTATGCTTTTGGTGTCATATCCAAGTGATCACCAGGAAATGCAAGGTCATGAAAATTTCTTCTGTGTTTTTTTCTGAGATTTTTATTGGTTCAACTTTTATATTTAGTTCTTTATCCACTTTAAGTTAATTTTTATATATGGTATAAGGTAAGGATCCTACTTCATTTCTTTGTATGTGAACACTAATTTTTCCAGCATCATTTGAAAAGACTATCCTTTTCTCATTAAATGGTTCTGACATTTTTATAAAAAATCATTTAGCCAGATATATGAGTTTTTACTTCAGATCTCTCTATTGTTTTATTCTTGTCTGCATGTCTGTCCTAATGCCAATACCATGCTGTTTGAACTATTGTAGTGATGTAATAAGTTTAAAATCAGGAAGTGTGAGTTCTGCTTTGTTCTTTTCAAAGGTTGTCTTGGGTATGCAGGGTCCATTGAGATTCCATATGACTTGTAAGAAGTGTTTTCCTATTCCTGAAAAGTAATCATTGGGATATTTATAGGGATTTCACTGAATCCGTAGCTCACTTTGGGTAGCACTGACATCTTAACAATATTGTCTTCTAATCTACGAACATGACATTCCCCCCACACACTGTTTTAGGTTTGAAACCATCTCATTAGCTTTCTACTTGAACTGAATTCCTGTAACTTACAAAACTCAACATACTAATTGTCTAGCTTTTTCTGTTCTGTTATTTGACTTCTGTCCATGAAAAAAAATAACCATATACAGTGGCAGTACCTATTGGGTGTATAGCTTTGTATTAGCACTCTACAAATTTCACTCTTACAGAGACAGCTACTTTGCTAATGTTCAGATGGGATGGATTCTCTTATTAAGACACTGGGATATTGTTTTACTTATTTATTTATTTTTAAATATTTTTATTGATTTTGGAGAGGAAAGGAGGAGAGAGATGTAAACATCAATGATGAGAGAGAATCATTGATTGGCTAGCGCCTCTTGCACGCTCCCTACTGGGGACCGATCCTACAACCCAGGCATGTGCCCTTGACAGGAATGGAACCTAGGACTCTTCAGTCCGCAGGCCGACGCTCTATCCACTGAGCCAAACCAGCTAGGGCTGAGACATTGTTTTAAAGACAACACTGTTAAAATCCATTATGATTTCACTCCATGTGTGAACTAGTCACATATATTTATACCGTGTTTGTGTGTGTGTGTGTGTGTGTACAATTTTATGTTCAATATCCTTCCTTTTTTTTAACTGTACACATCTATAAATAACAAAAACTTTCAAAATATATTGTATGTAATTACATAATTTATAAAACAGGACATTCATCAATAATGCTTTTTCCAAGTATCAATTTATGGCCACTCTCCTAGGCACTGATGCTTCTGCGCTTTTTGAAACATGAACTAAAACAGAGCAATGCTGAGTTCAGCGGGGAGGAAGTTTAAATCAGACCACATCCCGCATTCCTACTCCTGTCCAGAAACCTAAACAGTGATGTGCGTCTGTTTTTTTGATAGAGCTCCATGTCCTCATGTGACTGTCTGGTTGCTCTATAAACTGCAGCGTCAGATGGTACACTGAGTGACGAGCCCTGCAGATGCTATGTGAAAAGAGAGAGACCACAATTTACTAATACAAGTGATGATCCAAATTTTGCAAAAGCCGATGTTCTGGTCCTTAAGGAAGTGAGTACAGACACAATGCATTTCAGGTCTATCAAAACCTCAGAACAATAAATTATAACTACATGTTTCTTCAAAGCAATTAAAGTTATTGACGTTCAATACAATTTTGACAATAAAACTAGACAACTTTTACAAGGAAATGCTTTTCTAGGTAGCAGAATATATTTTAATCAAATTCTACACTAAAAACATCTATATTATAGAGAAAATTCTGCAGTAAAATGTAAAGCTAAAGCCAACTTCCTCTGAAAAATTTACTGTTTGGTATTCCTCAAGTAACTGTAAAGTCCCCTTTCCATAGGAGATACAACTCAGAGAAGATTGATGAAATATGGCAGGTCAGCATCCAGCTTTAGCACCATTCATTTAAAATGTCTCTCCCTTCCATTCTCTGGTGTAAATTGCTGAGCAATCATCATTTTTCTTTACCTTTTTCTTTGGGTGATACAGTTGATGTCATGCCAGGATCATAGTTCCCTGACATTAATTATAAACCACAGAGATCAACTTTTTACCTCATGCCCACGAGGCTAAATTCTGTGAGGAGATATGAAATAAACGGAACACTTGAGCACTTAAAGAATTTCATTTCGCCTCAGTACTTTACAAACCAGTGCTTGATTTTTTTTCCTTCATTTTAAAAGATATAAAGTGGTCACAGCTGTAGCCAGGGCTACATATTGTTGAAAACTTCAAAACAGAATATTAGTGTGTGTGTGTGTGTGGGGGGAGACATCCCCAAAGATACTTCCCTTGTGGGTTTCTCAAAGTCAACTTCAGGACAAAACAAGTCAACCTTCATCTAGCATCTGAACAATCCAGACATCACACAAATTATGAGACACAATTGGAGAATACCAGCAAACACCACCTTAAAAATCAGTGAAGTGTAGTCCCTTACAACCAAAGAAAATTTCACTGCCCATTTAAAATCACAAGACACTAAGCATTCTAACAGTAATGTCCTTAACATATGGACACATATTTACATAATTATTTTTTATTTAGAAAACTGTCCTTTGAACTGAAATAAACATGTTCAAGTTTATACTAAAAGCTCCTTGGAGTAGAATTGCGCATTTTGTTATTATGTGTGTGTGCCTTAGAGCACATGTAATAAAATTGGGAATTTGACTCACCAATTCTTTAATATCTAAAATATATTTCTCATACTAATACTCTCTTAAGTTGCTATATATTTAGAGGTATTGTATTTAAAAATCTTCATCATCTAAAACTATTTGTAAATGACAAAAATCATTGGAGCATTCAAAGCCAAAAAAGTATCAACATTTTTGTTCATTTTTATCCACAGAAAACTGACAGCCAATTAAATGTTGTTGTTGTTTTTAATAGGTATTTATTGTTAAAAAATCAACTACATCCTGTCTGAAAAAGATGAAAGTCTGCTCAGGTATACATATTATATTGTGTAGGTAACTTTCCAACTGAATATATTTTCACAAAGCTCATAGGGTGCAATACTACATCTCAAGAAGGAATTTTTATCTAGACTTAATGGCAGTAATAAAAGAAACTTAACTTTAAAAAATCACAAAGGTAGTATGTTAAATAAAAAGATCTCTGAGAAGGCTAACAATGCTCTGTATTTTTAAGCTATCTATCACCTAAGAGTCATCTAAGAGGGAACTTCATCTCATTTCTCATCACTCCCATTTTTACAATTGTTTCTCATATTCTTCTCTTGTTTGCCTTCCCTTGCATGTCTAATAACTCAGATTATTTTCCTATAAGAAGTTTTCCATGATCTGTCCACTTCCTTCCGAGGTTAGATAACACCACCAGTGTTCCCACATTATCTGTCGATGGAGCTTAAGTCACACTACGTGATGCTTGTCTGTTAACTGCTCCCTCCACCCCAGGAGACTGTGGAGATTTTGAGAGCAGAGCTTAGTCTTATTGCTGGTGCTATGTCTCAGAACCTAGAATAAATTGTCACCCATAACCTTCACCTAGTGACAACCAAGAAATATATTTTAAGTAATGGATGAATAAATAGGTAAACTATTACAGGGAGGAATATGTAATCAAAAAATGAGAAGAGGACTTATGTAATAATTTTCACAAAGGGTATGCTTTCTCCGAGAGAGAGAGAGAGAGAGAAACCCAACACATGGTCCTTCATTTAAGAAAATACTTTTATGATTGTTTTTCTTTTGATTTTTTAAAATCCTCACCTGAAGATACTTTTCCATTGATTTTATTTTATTTATTTTTTATGCATCTTTTTAAATTGTTTTATTCCAACCCTCCCCGGCCTTCCCACTGTAGTTTGACATTGATTTTAAGAGAGAGTGGAAGAGAGAGCGAAAGACAGAGAGACATATTGATATGAGAGAAACGCATCGATTGGTTGCCTCCTGCATGTGCCCGACCCAGGCCCAGGCCAGGGAGGAGCCTGCAACCAAGCAAGGTACATGCCCTTGATGCCTGTCACCAGAATTGAACCCTGGACCCTTTGGTCAGCAGGCCGACGCTCTATCCACTGAGCCAAACCAGCTAAGGCTAATTGTTTGTTTTATTCTGAACAAGATAAAACTCAAAACTCCCATTGCAGAAGAAGGAGTGAGCTGCTTTTTGTGTATAATAAGTTATAAGGATTCTGACATCAGAACTTGGAACCAAAGAAGGAGGAAGAGAAGATGAAAATAAACTGGGGCCAGAGAGGGCACATGACCCATAAGAGGTTAACCCCGGCATGGCATGGGTAAATTTTTGAGTGATAGCTAATATTAAGTTTTAAGTTGCTGCCCATACTGGATAGTGCTGTAAACTACCCATTATGCAAAAGACTGAATAACACTTTGACTATACACAATTATCATGAATTTGTTTCACTGGGGGTGGGAGGAGATTAAGGTGTCCATGAGTATATAAGGTGGGATACAGCTATCAAGGAAACAGATGAAGAAGAGAGTCAGGGTAAGAATCAAGAAACTGGGAAGAAGCAGGATATCAGAAAGCGAGTTAAAGAAGAGAAATGACAGCTCTCAGAGAACTACTGAAGATATTCTTGAGGATATACTCAGTTATCCTCACTAAGGATAAATAAGTAGAATGGATGAGTTTCTAACTATTTACTTTGAATATTAAAAACAAGAGTCTACAGAAGATTAAAAACTTGGGAACAGAAAGTCTGTCTTACAAACACATAAAAGCTTCTAGTCTGAGAAAAGTTTGATTAAAAAGAATCCCTGTAGACAATCTGAACACACATATCGGTTACAGTAATAGACAAATTGATATATAAAATATACTAATAAGGTAATGTAACCAAGTTGAATTGTCCTCTTGCAAAGCACACTGGAAAGGGTAAACTTGTAATCAATGACTACATGAAACATTGCATGTTAGGAAACAAGAAAAATCTATGCATCTTACTCAGATTGAAGGAAAACACATCAGTGAGAACGATCTCCGTATGTAAATGAGAAGTGAGGAACTAGGCAGAACGAGAGTGATGGAGTGCAAGAAACAGCGAAGGAGCTGAACACATCAGGCAGGTGAGCAACTCTCACTACGGAAGAGACTGAACCCTTTTCTTGTAGCCATAGAGGAAGTAAGCCCTGAGAGGATACCGCATCTCTCTCTAGGAACCACGACTCTACCTTCAGGGATGTGATTGAAATCCTAATTCCTCTGTGGGAAGACAAAATAAAAGAGAGAACATGTCTACCTCTCCATTGTTTAGATTAATGCAGTGGGAATGCATAAAGCAGAATTTCTCCCAACACCATTTTTAATCTGCTTTTGTCTTGAGCAAAAGAAACAGAGGCAGCGTCCTACATCAGGAAAATCTGCATCTGAAATGCAAATAGTTCCTATTGGATATGACGTGAAATCTGAGTCTCTAGAGGTAAATGAAGGCCATGCCCAGTGTCTCTAACCTCAAATCAAAGTAAAAAATATTATGGTTAGACATATGGTAAGCCACAAGGTGGCCACCCATTTTAAGTGTTATACATACTTCACAATGACCAGAGTAAACAGAATAGAACAAATGCTACGAAGCCACCAGTATCTCATAGTGACAACTGTGGGTGGCTCTGTGTATCTCATACCTGGCCATTTTCTCTTGCAAACGCCAAAAAAATAAAAGTCATAAATAAAATAAGATATATGAAAGGGTTTTGATCTTTGAATAAAAGATATGACATAAGCATTGGAATTACCATTTAAAGGTGCATTTTGTCATATTTATGAGTGAATATTCATTTTTATAAATAAATTTCAGGGTGATAAACCTTTCACTTATATTATCTTATGTGGTTGGAGCCCCTGAACTTATGAAATAAAATATTCATATGAGAGAAACAAAAATATATGAAGACAAATTACCAACTGTCATCATCAATTGAATTTCTAGGGAAAACTCTAGATCCTATGGGCTTCAATTATTTATCTAGTGTTTTCCATGATAAATATTCGTGCTTCCTACCTTTGAGTTGGTGAGTTACTTTTGCAGCTAAAAAATCTAAAATATGATGACCTAACCTCAGATTCACTGTTGTGAAATATAATCTGCTTTAAGAAAGTTTTGTCAGCTATTTTTACATTCCAAATTAAGTAAACAATCAATCAAGCAGGAAAAAAGGAGACATATGTACTACTCTTTGTAATATTTTAATCAATAAAACAAAATTTAAAAAAATATATCAATCAATAATTAAACAATATAGGCATCTCCCTCTCTCTCTTATATTTGTATATGTAGTTATATAAGTGCAGAAACTAGCTCAATAGTTTAGAAGTAAATTACAAATTATAATTACCTTTTAGGCCTATTTCTGTGCTTAGATAAGCCCCAAAAATGTAGGAATTCAGAGAAGAACAATGAAATAACAATAAAATCATAGTTTAGAGTTAAACTTACCTATGTAGTGTTAGAAAATTTTTTAGTTTAAAATAGTAACTTTTTTTTTTACCCTCAGTCCCATCTGACCAAAAGCCAAATTCCTTCAAGTAGCAAGAATGGCCTAAAAATGTGGAAAACATAGCCACAATTCTCTTTCTATAAGTAAGAATGTCAGAAAAGAAAAAATTTATCTAGTTATTAAAGATCCTGGGTATTTCTTGAGTTAATTCATGTTTGGTAAAGTCTGCATTAAAGAAACATATACACGCATATTATCCTTCAGGCAATATTTATGTAGTCATGCAATATCAGCATATGATTGTACTTAAGGTTATATACAATAATTCCCTTAGACTCTTTATTCTGCCTATACATATGCACATACTCTTGCAAAAATTATTGTTCTCATAGAAAATCACAATGCAGCGACTGTTAATCAAAGATTCTTAAAAATCTGTCTTCTGGACCAACATTAACCTTAACAAAGAAAAAAGGAAAACAAAGCACCAAAGAGGTCAGAACCTTCCAACTTCAAAGGGGCTTCCTTCAATAAACACACAGCATTAGTGCTGAGTCAGAGACAGAAAAGGCAGGGTGGCATGCTCCCAGTTCAGTTATTGAACTTCCACTCACTTACAATTCAAAATAGTTCAAAGGAACTCATTCACCCGATGAGAGACAGAGTATTAGAGCTCTCATTTGTAAGGCAACATCCATCTATAAAGAAGAAAAGAAGTTGCTCTAATGAATGCGTGAATAAGCCAATGCTGAGAGCGTGTTGCATCTTAAATTGAGCATTCACACCATGAGAGAGCAGGTGCGACAAAGTGAACACAGTGTCATTGGCATTTATAGATAATATTGGAGAAACACTAAATGGCATGGAGTCTTACCAGTATGATTTCTATAGTATGAGATAACATGTGTAGGGTAGATTTTGTTATTGCTGCTAATCCTCACCCATGGCTATTTTTTCCATTAATTTTCAGAGAGAGAGGAAAGGAGGGAAGGAGGGAGAGAAAGGGATGTATGGGGCAATGTCCAACCAACTGAGCCATGCTGGTCAGGGCAACCTCATTAATTTGTAACATTTATTTAGTTATCCTGTATTTATCATTCCCAATTAAATACAGAATTAGTTATATATGGAATCTGTGGATGTGAGAGAGACACATAAATTGGTTAACTCCCTCACATGCCGACTAGGGTCAGGGATGGAACCTGCAACCCAGGTAAGTGTCCTTGACTGGGAATCAAACCCATAACCCTTTAGTGTGCGGGCCAACACTCTAACTATTGAAACTATATTCTCATACATTAGATAATCAAATTTGTTGCCACAGTATTCCCTAAGATGGAAAGACAAACAGATACAAAATATCAAAAATATCTGTGGGGCCCTGGCCAGATGTCTCAATTGATTGGAGTGACATTCCTTATACCAAAAGGTTGAGAGTTTGAGTGTAAATTGTGGGTTTGATTCCTAGTCCCCGGTAGGAGCAGGTACAGGAGGCAACCAATCAACATTTCTCATGTCAATTTCTCTCTCCCTCTTTCCTTTCTTCTCTCACTAAAAATCAATAAACATATCCTCAGGTGAGGAGATATCCTATATAATAAAAGGGTAATATGCAAATTGACCCTAATGGCAGAATGACTGGGAATGACCGGTCGCTATGATGCGCACTGACCACCAGGGGGAAGCTCCTGCATTGGCATCTGCCCCCTGGTGGTCAGTGTGCTTCCACAGAGAGAGCACCACTCAGCCAGAAGCCAGGCTGATGGTTGCAAGCATGGCAGTGGTGGCGGGAGCCTCTCCTGCCTCCTTGGCAGTGCTAAGGATATCTGACTGTAGCTTAGGACATCCCCTGAGGGTTCCTGGGATGCCAGAGGAATGTTTCACTGCCAGCTTAGGCCCAATCCCTCAGGGAGCGAGCCTAAGCATATATAATTTATTTTACATATGAGTTGTTACAGGTAGTTTTTGTTTGGGGTTCTTGCTCTAGTGTTTTCCCAGTTTTAGGGCATGACAATGTTTTATTTTTGGTAATTATGATTAAAAGCTATTTAAAAACCAATCAATAAAGGAAAGGTTTTCTCCATCGCTAACCTGCTTTATTATTAGTTTTATAAAAACATGGATATGCTACTATAATCAGCTGTATCAAAATACTGCAACATAAGAAGAGATTGTAAGAAATGAAATAAAGAATATCACAAACCAAAATTGCATATACACAGACAATTTATTTTGTTCTAAAATGTGTCATTTAATATGCCCTTCCTATTTTTCCAATTTGATCTCAAGTATGGGTTGATAAAATACAAGTCAAACCTTGGTTCTCAAACATCTCCCATCTCGACCAAGTTGTTTGCGGGAAATAAGTGTCTCGGTTGTCAACCAAAACGTCAGCTCTGGACCAGACAACCCTTTCATGTTGATGCATGTATGATCAGTCACAAGTCTCTCTGGTGGCAAACAGAGAAGAGAATGCAGAGTATGAGTCAGTTTACCACTAAACCTCATATTGTTACAATCTCAGGAAATTGTGCTGTGAATATTTTCATGGTATTTTTTTGCTTTGATTGCTGCTTATTATTATTAAGTTTTCATTTTAACTGTACATTTTATTTCCTGTTTGTTAAATTTTCATTTACATTTCGTGTCCTTTTTAAGTATTTATAGATTAAACAGAACTTTAGACATGTACTGTATATAAGAAAGGTTACACCAGGAAATCATTTGGGGAACTAGAATGGATTAATTCAGTTTACATTATTTTTAATGAAAAAAAAATGATTCGGTTTTTAAAAAACAGCTTCTCCAACAGCTCTCTAGAATTAATTAAGTTTGAGAACCAACATTCCACTTTACTTTCCTTTTAAAAATTGAACTACATGATCTTCAGTTTGAAGCCTCACTAGTAGTTTGCTCCTCTGAAAACTCCAAACAGATCCAAATAACAAGGAGAAGGCTTGCATATTAATGATAATAATGACAATAATTCGACCAGTGCAAATATGGCATAAGTCCAGTTAATCATGCTGCTAAGTTCAGCACGGTCAACAAAACCATCAGGACTTGACAAGACGCATTCATTTGAGAACTGAGCTGTACAGAGTCTGCAAATGCACAGCCACATTTCTCTCCCCGGAACTCAGGGACTCCTCTAAGTGACAGTTCAGAGCTGGAAGTGCCATTGATTGTAGCTAAGTAAATATTCCCTATGCATGTGCTTTTCAAGATATGCATTTCAGGAGAGAGGTGCCATCTACTGCCAACCGGGAACAGATATAAAGAACAGTTTACTCTTGGAAAAGGAATCAATTGTTGTGTGTTTATATGTTTTCAAGGTAGAGTTAAAAAAAGAATTTATCCTTTTGAAAGTTTTACAGAAATATGTTGAAATATGTTAAAGAGTGAAGGACTATGTTCGCATTAGTATTTTTTTAAAAAATATTTGAGTTCAATGACTAACAGTCATTTAGCTTATCTCCAAATTTCAACCTCCTGTGTCCATCCTATCTAATAAAAGAGAAACATGGTAATTGGCATACGACCGCTACCCATCCCATTGGCTAATCAGCAAGATATGCAAATTAACTGCCAGCCAAGATGGCGGCCAGCAGCCAGGCAGCTTGAAACTAACATGAGGCTTGCTTGCTTCAGTGATGGAGGGCTCCAACGTTCCCTGCCTGCCGCTGCAGGCCTCTGAGCTGCAACTCTAAGCAACTATGTAACAAATATAGAAGCTAAACAAAACCCCAGAAATATGCTTTAGTCGCCGGGCTTCAA
>NW_006383018.1:1278493-1281413 GCF_000327345.1 Myotis davidii | reverse complement strand
GCCGCAACCTCCCCATCGACCCTGCCTTGAGTGTGACAGGGGGTGGTGCCCCAACCCCCCAACTGGCCCTACCCTGAGCGTGACTGAGGGTGGCATCACAACCTCCCGATCACCCTGCTCTGTGCATGACAGGAGGCGGCGCCCCAACTCCCCAATCGGCCCTGCTCTGAGCCCGACCAGGGGCTGCACCTAGGGATTGGGTCTGCCCTCTGCCACCCAGGAGCAGGCCTAAGCCAGCAGGTCGTTATCTCCTGAGGGGTCCCAGACTGCGAGAGGGCACAGGCCAGGCTGAGGGACCCTCCTCCCCACCGAGTGCACAAATTTTTGTGCACCGGGCCTCTAGTGTATATATAATGCTGTATTTCCTTAGAAACCTTTTGTAATAAAAAGGCGTGTTTAACTTTTAAAATCTAAAAATAAGTTGTGTCACATGAAGTGCGTCTTAAAATTTCCAAATATTTTTAAAGAGATGATATTAAAATATGGTTATCATGACAGAATCAATGACAATATAATTGATGCTATACAATATACATGCCAATAAATAGATACAGATGTGTGTGTGTGTGTGTGTGTGTGTGTGTGTGTGTGTGTGTGTGTACAAAATCTATTGCCCTTTGGAGCAGCAATGTAATGACTGCTTCAAAATGCTCCAATTCATTTTCTCCTTCAAGTCAACATTAGCATGATTATTGAGCCAAGGTTCTAGTTTAAATGTGGAAACATACGTCCACAAATGTATACCTGTAAGGTGTTTATTTTTTTTATTTCAATATTTAAAAATGTTTTAGAGAAGACAGAGGGAGGATTAAAGCTGGCATAGCAAAGATTGAGTAACCACATAGGAAAGAATCAGCATTCTTCCTGTAAGTGGAACCAGACACTTTAGACCCACTGAAGTCTTTCTAACACATTAGAGTTCTCTATATATTTCTTATTTAACAGGACTTGCACACATTTCTAGAGAGTACAAACATTCTTTAAGCATTATGTGCATTGGATGGATGGCATCTAAAAGATGACATAATCTCAAAAGAGCTATACTTTCCTAATTGCTTAGTAACTTTTTAAAAGATACTTCATATAACAGTATCAAAAATAAAATCCTAGCAGCCAAAACATAGTTCATTTTCCTTTTTTCTTGAAGCTATAAAGGTTCTATGGAAATTTTTTGGATCCCTAGAAGCACTGCCAATTCAAAAAGTGTTTATAGAGTATATACTGCATGCAAACACCACATTTCTAACATTTGTTTCTCATCTTACTGTTCAGAATATTATTTCATATGCATATTCTAATTTGACCCTTATAACAAATATAAAACTCCAAATATGGCTAGCGGTTTCCTAAAACTTGAAAAGACATAAAGAGAAGAATTTTTGTCTTTTCCCCCCACAAATATAATTCTCTTACTACTTTGGCTGAACGTCTGTTGATGTACAAAGACTTACAAATGAAAGGAGAGGGCACGGAGTCAAGGTTCTACAGAGCTACAGTCTACATGTTAGCTACTGGGAAGAGATAAAGAATCCTACCATTGCCCAAACCAGTTTGGCTCAGTGGATAGAGCGTTGGCCTGTGGACTCAAGGGTCCCAGGTTCGATTCCGGTCAAGGGCATGTACCTTGGTTGCAGGCAGAAGAGTGCAGGAGGCAGCTGATCAGTGTTTCTCTCTCTTCAATGTTTCTAACTCTCTATCCCTCTCCCTTCCTCTCTGTAAAAAATCAATAAAATATATTTTAAAAAAAGAATCCTACCATTGTTTCCATAGACACAAAGTTACATGATTGCAATTTAGACTTCCAACAGAAAATGAGATAATAAATCGCACAGAAAATATTTTAAATCTAATAATTTAAGAGATTCTAGTAATCTGTTTTTTATGATTTATTTTTCAAAATGTCATATTGAAAATTATTTAATGGATCTTTATTTTTTCTAACTGACTTATTTCACTTGGCATGATATTCTCAAAATCCATCTATGCTGTTGCAAATGTCAATATTTTATCTTTTCTTATGGCAGAGTAGTTTTCCATTGTATATATGTACCACCTCTTCTTTATCTAATCATCTATCAAAGGGTACTTTTGTTGTCTCCATGTCTTGGCCGTCATAAATAATGTTGCAATGAACATCGGGCTGCATATATGTTTGTGAATAAGTGTTTTCAAATTTTTCAGGTAGAGACCCAGGAGAGGGATTGCTGAGTAATCCCTCATATGGTAACTGCATTATTAATTTTTTGAGGAACCTCCATACTGTTTTCCATAGTGGCTGTACCAGTATACATTCATACCACCAGTGGATACGGTTTCCTTTTGCTTCACAATCTCTCCAACACTTGCTATTACTTGTCTTCTTGAAAATAGCTATTTAACAGTTGTGAGGTGGCATCTCATTGTAATTTTAATTTTCACTTGGGAGGTGAGAATATTTTTATATATCTATTGGCCCTTTGTATGTCTTCTTCAGAGAAGTGCCTGTTCAGGCCCCTTACATGAATTTCGTGCATCGGGCCTCTAGTGGAAGAATATTTGACTTTGGGTGGTAAACACACATTGCAATATACAGATGATGTATCATAGAATTGTAAACTTGAAACCTAGAAAATTTTATTAATCAATGTCCCCACAATAAATTTAATTTAAAAAAATTGTTTAATGAATAAGACAATTTATAGATAAGGATTAAACAAATCACATTGAAATATTTATACATACAGTATAAGCCTATTGGAAAGAAAAACTATACCCACAAGTAACATACAGATGTATTTTCTCTTTTTCTAGAAACATTTACTATTAGTAATTATTTTAAGAGCTTTACATGCAGAGTTCTGCTTCTGCTTAAGATTTAGAAAGCTTTAAGAGAATATTACTCCTACCCGAACAGCAAGAAAACCTGGGTAATTTTCAAAGT
>NW_006383018.1:1273337-1278300 GCF_000327345.1 Myotis davidii | reverse complement strand
GAAGCAGAATGTTAAAACTATAAAGAAATGCACAGGTCACTATGAAAGTCCAGGTTGAAAGATAGAAAAATAATATCCACTTATATATGAGGCCTGAATGCATGATTGTTAATGTGAACTGCTTACCCAGGAATAAAAAATATAGAAGTTGTTAATTTCCTATTAATGCTTTAATACTGTTACACAATGGACTTGAAGGCATACATATACACGTGACCACAAACCACATTTTAACGGCTTAATTATGAACATTTCTGAACATATGTCGAGCTCTGAAATCTACTCAGATAACAGTTTTAATATTTTGCTCAAGAATTTAAAAAAGAATTTAAGTATTATGGATAAAGCCAAATACAGCCAAAGCCCATTTTTATAGCATCTTCAAACTATTCCTACTCCTCCCCTCCTTTCCTCCCTCTTTCTTTTTCTTGATCTTTTTATTTTCTCTTCTCTCTCCCTCTCTCTCTCCCTCTCTCTCTCTCTCTCTCTTTTATTTCATAATATCTATCAGTGGTCCAAGAATACTATTGTTGAAACAAACTTGAAAAGCAACCACCTCATCCTAAGGATGAAAACTTAAAAGCACTGATATTCCCAACATCACACTATTATTTTAGTAGTAGAATAAAAAGTCTTTACTAGTAAAAACAGCTAATGACTCCTACTTTATATTCATTATATTTAAACTAAGCTGGGAAATATAGCCACAACAATATTCATAAATGATACAGAATCAATGAGATCTAGGCATTTATACACATAGGTAGGAAGATATATTGGAGTGACTGGGAGAACGGCAGTGAAACAGGAGACCAGGCTGATGCAGCGAGAGCCTTTGTCCTGCCACAAATACATAGATGTCTTGTTTCCCACTTTACTGAGGATATTGAAGAAATCTGAGAAGAACCTTTATAATCTCCCACAAATATCCAGCCTTCTATAATTATCTTCACCTGTGCACTCTTAGCTTATCTCCTAGAAGACTGCCTATCAACGCTCCTGCCTAAAATATTTCCCCCAACTCTGCATTAGGCCCCTTCCAGTCTTGCCTGCGGTAGGTGGTTGGTTGCTTCAGCAACCCCTTCTATGTCTCATTAACTCTTTATTTTCTACTAGATCTTTTCCTTCAACATTTCATTTTCTATTAGCCCATCACCGTCAACCTTTTCTTTACTCAAGTTCCCTTGTCAGCAACCAACCTTTTGTAGTAAGTGGGTAGTTCATAGCAATGTGTTGGAAATTTCATGCAATGGAAATGCTACAGAGCAGTTCACATAATCAAGGACATTTGCATATACCAGTTTCAAAAAGTTAAGCGAAAAAATTAATTTGCCAAACACTTGTATGGAATACTGCTTATCTATACATTTCAAATACCCTAAAAGAAGACTATGCATTCATGTATGTATGTGTATATAATATATGAACTAGTTTGAGGTTTATAGTTTACATTCTCTATATATTTACATCGCAAAAGCACAGTACCATGAGAATAGTGGTTACTTTTTCCCTTCAGAGGGGATGGGGAGAAAATTCTCAGGAGGATGCAAGTCTTGAAATCATAATTAGTTAAATGAACTGCCAAATAGAATGAAAAGAACAAATTTTAGAACTATTTTCATAAAAACATGTGGTACCTACTAAGAAAACAGAGTTAAAATGAATGCACATCTAGTTATGTTTCCCTTTTGCATCTGGGAAGCATCAATAGTTCTGAAAATAAATTAAACTTCATCACAGTCTAATTTTTCTTAATATGTTTCAGTTGAACAAGTATGGCCAAGTGTTTTTAAGTTGTTTAAATATTGAATTAGTGTTCCTTCTATTCACTTGCTAATTCATTCAACAAATCTTTTCTGAGCATTTACTGGATTCTAGGCAAAGTGATTGATTTTGGAATTATGATGAGCAGAACTCAGTTCTACTCTTAATTATGTGAAATGTATAATCAAGTGTAGAAAACAGACAATCATAATCAATATATATATAAAATTATAATTGCAGTCAGGGCTGTTAAGAAGTTTATGCCAAGACCTCTCCTTCTCTCTTATCATTTTTACATGATATAAATATACACTGACAATTAACACTTTTATATGATTGTGGAATAGCCTTCCTTATGCTCTGCTACATCATCATCCAAATAATAAAATGCAAACTCTACTGAATTCAAGAAACAGTAACAGCAGTTACACTTTTAGAGACACATACATAAAATCTTGCTGAAACACTGAACTTGTCTCAAATATAAATACCAACTATTTACTTCTCTGAATTATCATGTGTGGATGATAATCTAAGCATAAATTAGATTTTATGGTCTTCATTCCTAAATTTAAATCTTCTAGGCTAAAATTAGAATTATTTAATGAATAATTTTCAGTCTTACGGCAGAGAAGTATCTTTCCCAGGAAAGTTTATACTGTACATACAACTCTTACAACACGAGCATCAACAAAGCTGACTCATTGAGACAAAACACATCAAATTCCCCTGAGCCTGTGGCAAAGTAGACAGGTATGTTGAAACTACTGAATTATAAATGTTATGGTTCAATTACTAAGCTATTGACCGAAAAGAGAAGACAAGTGATGGCTGGACTGCTGACAGGAAGAACATTTTCAAATAGGTAAACCACCTTTGAAAACTCTATTATTTCAGGACTTACAGTATAATCTCATAGATATAGTTACAAAATAAAGAAGCACCTCTATGATTCTGAGTGTTCTACAGAAGATTCTATCATCCTTAATATATTTGATGAATCATTAACACTGGAAGCATCGAGTTTTCCTTTTCCAAGTGAATTTTCTCTTGAGCAATCCTTTAAAGGTTAGCAGGCTAATCATTAACTCTCCCTCTCTCCTTTATCAACTGCCACAAAATATAGTGTCTAAACTCCCCCATGCATACACATTCAATAATTCTCTGTAATAGTAATTAAAAAGGTCAATACATGAATCACAAAGATAATTAAAGAGAAATGAATTAAAACACTATTCAAATACAATATGGGATTATTTTTGAAACACAAAGTCTAGATTTATATTCAGATATTTGTTCAACCAGAAAATATGGCTGATTTTTAAAGATTTCTTTTTCTTGCTATCTCTTGGTCTTAGAGATGATAGAGCAGATTGCCGTTAAACTGTCAAAGGGTTATTGACTATTTGTGATGAAATCTAACACAGAAATACTTTCCATTTCTTCTCAATGATGTTACAGATCATTTACCAAATGTCATTGCTGAATTCTTAATTATCACAACTGTATCCCAGCATACAATGAGGTAAATTTCTCTCCTCACTGCATTTTTATATGTGACTTAAAATCTGAGGTATTTGTGACAAAATATCAAAATAAAAACTAAGAAAAATATGAAATTATATGGTATTTGTCTTTTTTGACTTATTTCACAAATAGTAAGATTTTATTCTTTTTATGGTCGAGTAATATTTCATTGTATATAGGCACCACATCTTCTTTATCCCTTGGTCTATCCATGGGCAATTAGGTTGTTGTAAGTAATGCTGCAATGAACATAGGGGTGCACATATCTTTGTAAATTAGTATCTTGGATTTCTTCTAATTAATTCCCAATAGTGGAATACCATATGATTTCAATTATATGTAGAATCTAAAAGACCAAATAAGCAACAACAATAAGAAAACAAAATAGAAACAAACTCATAGATAGAAAGAACAAACCAATGGTTGCCTGATGGGAGTAGGTTTAGGAGCATAAGTAAAAAAGGTAAAGGGATCAATACATACAAATTGCCAGTTATAAAAATATATAGGATATCAAGTACAGCATAAGGAATCCTGTATAATAAAAAGCTAATATGCTAATAAGACTGAATAGCAGGATGACTGTCTGGACGACCTTCCAGACAACCGTCCAGATGAAGCCACGGCTGCGAGGGCCAAGTCCCTTGCATAAATTTCATGCATCAGGCCTCTAGTAGATTCATAATATTACAATAACTCTGTACAATGCCAAATAAGTACTTGACTTATCAGTATAATCACTTCGTAAGGTATATAAAGTCTAATCACTATGTTGTACACCTCAAACTAGTATGATATGTCAACTATAATTATAAAATAAATTAAAAGAAAAATATGTAAGTAATATAGCATGTTACCACAACTGCAACTCATGTAGTGAATTCTGAAACTTAATCCTTTAGTTTTATGAACCTTTCAATAAGTTCTATAAAGGTTAATAAGTATGGGAAATGTAAGGTTCTATAATTTTTTTAGATGGATACTCCAGAAATACACTGAATATAACCCAAACCCATTTTCCTGAACCATCTTTCTTTAAAGAGAATTTAAATGAAATGCATTTATTGAAAAGTGGAGAAAAATATCTTGGATCACTCAAAGTTTAAAATGGCATTTGGAGTCATAAATATATTAAAGATAGATTTATATTTGTGAATATGTAGAATTTTAGGTAAGCTTAAATACTAAGAAAAATAAGAAAAAAATCAAAAAACTCTAAAATTTTGAAAATATTTTAGCATCAACATTACAGTTTTGGTAAAATTTTAATAAAATCCCATAAATAGATTATTCTCCCTCAGAAAAGTACATTTATGGCATATAATACTCTCTTGTCAGATGGAATCAGAAATGTCTACCGCAACTCAGTACTATCACAAGAAGATAATGATAATGTCAAGTATCTTTTTTTGATTAATTAAATCTTTATTGTTCAGATTATTACAGTTGTTCCTCTCCCCCCCCCATAAATGCCCTCAACCCAGTTCCCACCCCTCCCTCCCCCCTCACTCCCCACCCACTGTCCTCATCTATAGGTGCACGATTTTTGTCCAGTCTCTTCCCGCATCCTCCTCACCCCTTTCCCCTCCAAGAATAGTTAGTCCAATCCCTTTCTATGCCCCTAATTCTATTACAGGGGTGGGCAAACTTTTTGACTCAAGGGCCACTTTTC
>NW_006383018.1:1263210-1272242 GCF_000327345.1 Myotis davidii | reverse complement strand
CGGCCCCCTGAGTGTGTCCTTTATGGTTCCACCGAGCTGCAAACTGAATGGTCCCACTCTGACCTCTGGGTACACTGGCTCCTGGCTCTCTAGGGAAGTGCTAATCTAGCCTCTGCCTTAGGCTATCCAGCAAACGCCTCCCTGCAGTGCTTGGACAGGACAGGTCCCATGGGATCAACAGAGCAGGGCTAGCAGTTATGGCTGCTCTCAGAGGCTCCACTTCTCAGTGTCTCAGCAATCACTGTTAGCCCCTCTGAGAGAAAGCTGCCCTCGAGTTCCGACCGATGCCAGACAGTCCCACTTCTCCCGTATGTGTCTGGGTCTCCAGAGACTTGCCTGGAACTGGAGCACAGATCCTGAGATTCCCTCCCGATTGAAAACGACAACCGTGCCCTCAGCCACCAGCCTGCTCTGCATGCGCCTCTGTACCTTAGTATTTTACTTCTGCACTGCGCCTCCTCTGAGTCTCCGTATGCTTTTCTCTTTCCTTCTAGTTGTAGAATTTCCACTCAGCCAGCCTTCCTGTGGTTCTGTATGATGTCCATTCCATTTTTTAGTTGTATTTTTGAAGTGCTTGTTCGAGGCAGCAAACTCCAGTGTTTACCTATGCTGCCATCTTGGTTTCTCCCTCGGAAGATCTGTCAAGTATCTTTATACAAACTATAAAATATATGAGATGGAGCTGACAAGAAATCAGTGGTTTAATAATCTACAGGTCTATTAGAAGTCAGAGGTGATATCTCTATAAAGATCTGTTGATGATCAGTGTCCACCCTGAAGCTAAAAATTCATATTGATTACAAACATAGTAAGTAAGTTTTAGACACTTCAACCCTACAAATTAATCTCTTTTTTTTAGGGCCCTAAGTAGTAAAAAGCATGATTCACTAAGATTTCTTAACTGGTTACACCACCTCTATACAGGAACACGCTCATCCCCATCTCCAAATCCCTCTCCCATTTCCATACCTACTGGGAGAAGGGTGGGAGGAGGCACTGAATTTGTAGTGAGGGTCACAGGGAAGTTTTAGCCTGAGCTTTGCATACAATAAAGGGGCATTATTAGGAGCTCCATATGTATCCAAGTTGAGAATAGAAGTCAGAAACTATTCTGAGAATTGGTAATATTAGGACCAGAACCAGAAGATAAACATCTCACAAAATTTCATCTTTTCTTGGATTTTATTCTTTACTCAATAAACTATTTATGACAATTCCCTTGAATATACCAACCAGGAAGAATTAGCCAGATGATTTATAATGACCAGCCAATAAAAATAAAAATATTAAAAATAAACTAGGAAAACAATAATGGCAGTAATAACATTCAGCTGTAACCAAACAACAACAACAAAAACCCACTTTCATGTTACCATCTGTGTTTTGTCATCATAACTGCATATCATTCCCTTCCAGAGGTTTCTGTTATATATATATATCTGAAGACTAAAGTTAAGCATCATGAACATTTTAATTTGAAGGGCAAAGGGAAGGGTGAGAGAAAACTTCAGAGAGTGTTCAATAAAGGCATTTCTGACATTATTTGCTTCTTTTGTAGGAAAACACCCCTGGATCTCTTCAGAAATCAAAATACAGACCAAATATAGGACATCCTAAAAACGTGCGCCAGATGTAGCACATCTAGGACTTTCCACCCCAGGATATTTGCCGATTCCCTCTTGACACATCCCAAATATATTTAGCACTTCAAAATACTTTACTTACAGCCCACAAGGTTGGCAGCTAAAAATACTTATGCTGTATAATGCTATTTTCTGTCAAAGATCGCTTTTCCGAGTATCCTTTATTCAGAATGTGCTTTCATAATTAGAGCTCAGGTGGAAGCAGGTTGGCTCAGGATGGAGAAGGTCAGAGCAAGAAGCGCAAGAAATGCTCTGAAAAGAGGAATAAAGTCAGTGGTCAGCGATGTTAGGACACAATTGACTGTGTAAATCTAAAGGAAGGTATCAGAGGTTAAGAACATTCTACAAGAAGGAGGAGGTGAATAGGATTCATAGCTGAATTTCCAAAAGAATCCTAAGGACTAGGCTGTCTGCTGCAGCCAGAGTGGACCCAACAGCTTAGAGAGGTATGGGTGGATCATGATAACACTGATAAGTTTTGGTAGGAGATATAGTCATGGATGAACCGGGGTTCAGAGAGAGAAAACATTGTCTCATGAAAGGTTGTTCTACAAAATAACTCAGTTATAAGAAGAATTAAGTAGGTATATCAAATATTTAAATGCATGCAAGTTTAAGGACAAAGTTCAGACAAGGTAGTTTCTATTACTCTAAATGAGAAGGTAAGGAGGATATGATTGTGAAACCATCAAAGGATGCAAAAATACTAGGAAATATGGGTGCTTGAAAGAGAACTGGTGATCACTTAAGAAAAAGCTAGAAACCAATCACTGTAAACTGTGATATATAGATCAGAGAAAGAACCAGGGAGAGGGGAGAAGGAACAGGGAGGAGGAGACAAAGAAATTCTGCAGATTCAATGAACTTGTGTCCCATGACAAGGCTGGTCTCAAGGACTGGGATAAAGATAGGGTCACTTTTCAGGTTGCCTACAGAATGAGAAGTACACAGGATCATGGATTCTAGCTGTTTGCCTTGAATGCTTACATTATGATTATATTGTGAGCATGGTGTCTTAGTTCTTCAACAAAGTGATGGTCTCCTTCCTGTGTTGAAGGCATTGAATAAAAACCCCTCTCACTTGAGACCTCAATATTTTCTATTCAAGCACCAGCCACTTGTTCTTTTATTAAGGCAAAGGTGCTTTTCTCAGAAATGCATCCGATTATTGAAACTCTTCTGAAAAAATAAATTTATTTCTATATCTAATTTGATTAAGGTGTTTAACAGCAATCCATTCTACAGAGTGAGTATTCACTCCTGGCTGTTCCAATGATTGTTTTTAACAGGGCAGTTTTGAACGTTGGCTCTGACTTGCCACGTTCAAATTAGAAATTCTAAAAAATCTTTTATCTGTCAATTTTGGCACGGCTTTTATGATTAGGGCACACCTGGGAAGACAGGAATATTTCCAAGAAGATCTTGAAGGACCTAATTCTTCTTCACTAAATCCCCAGAACGCATGAGCTGCCACTCGCTTTTTCATTCTTTTGAGCATCTGCATTTGTGTGACAAACAAGCTGTTTCTTCATTTCTTTCCCCCTGGCACATCTAGCTCTGATCTATAATTTTGTAAAACCTAAGACATAAGAATAAAGTGGCATGCATTTTTTATATGAGATCAGAGGTGAAAAAAAGTTAGCAAAACCAGGCGGTCTATATAAAGGGAAGTTGGTGTTACCTTAGATTGGTGTTATAGGTAATTCTGAAGAGGGAATTAAAAAAATCACCCAGCAGCTGCTATCAAGGATGTGTCAGTGTTAAATAGGGAGAAAGATGGATTAGGAGATGCTAACCACAGTGGAATGTGATATTACTTCCCTTCCACCTCCATGTGGGCATTTGTAAAGAAATCATATGATGTGAGAAATTCCTTTGATTTTAAATCAAAGAGCAGAGCAGAGTTAAATACTGTATGTCTGGCCTGAGGTTACCAGACTTACATGACTGAAATCACGGATGAGTCCCACCTTTCTCCTCAATGCATGGCTGCATTTGGTCTACCAGGCGCTTCAGCGTGCTGTCTGGTGCAGTAATGAACTCGAAATCGTCCCACATCGCCATAATCACAGTATTTATTTCCTGCCTGCTGCCTACCAGATGACCTGCTCTACAGAACAGGGTTTCTGTTTTCAGTTTTGGGCCTAGAAAACCCATGTATTTACAGGACCCCATTCCAGCCTAGAAAGCTGGTCCCTTAACATCCCGCCTAGATTTTTTTATCTCATGCCTGAGAGGGATCATGCTCAATTGTGAAGGTCACTTAGAATCATAACTTCGCCATGTGCTCTGCCTTTAGCCTTTCTTATTTCCAGGGTTTCCGCTTCTCCCTTGCTTTGCCATGTCTGCTGGGTCAGAGTCCTGGCCATTGACCCCTGACTGCACTGAGCTACCTTAGCCCAGGCTTTCTATTCTGCGCATGCAAGGCACAAATGCTCCTGCAGAGCCAGCTGCTGTGGCCAGATCGCTCTCCTCAGCTTCTCTGACAAGGGCAGCCAGCAGTGACTTTTTTCTTTTCTATTATCTTTTTTTTAAAGTTTCTATCATCCCTCACATAGATCATCTCCAATTATAATAAAGTAGAGACAATCAGGCAATATGTCTCCTCCCCTCCCCCAGAATGATCATTTAGAAATATACTTTTCCCTCAGAAACTATGCTTTCATTAGTAATTATATCATATCTTCAATTTATTATGCACTAGCCAAGACACAAAAACTAAACTGTAAGTAGAAAGGGATACTGCGCATGATCCCCGGCTTCATCACTAGGGTATACGAATCAACCAATGAATGTACAGATAAGTGGAACAACAAATTGATTCTTCTTTCTCTCTCTCTCTCCCTATATTAGGGAGTAACAATCTCTAACGTAATTGCAGCTATGTAAATTGGATACTATAGAACCAGAACTTAAATTACAAAAGTAATAGCTTTCCCTAGTGCAAAGATTCTGATTAACAGCCTAAGTTCTGAGACAAGTCATATGGTACTTGTCTCTGGTAACTTTCAAGGTATGTGTACCATTACCCTACTACCCCTGATCTGGTGAGGGCAGGAAGTATTCTGTATGGCCGGGTGACAAATGAGCTAAATTGCAGTTTATTGTGACAACTGAACCAAAAGTTTGCTTTTGTTCAGCATCCAACAGACTCTTGCAATAAATGCACTTATGAAACCATAAATTTATTTATCCTTACACTGCTCTAAAAAGTTTGCAAAACTATGTCCTGTAATGAGAAAAAAAATAAGTACATGACGAAATCTAGGGGAGATAGGAATGTGTTTACAACACTTAAAATGAAGCAAGGAGTAAAGTGAGCAAACCAAATGCACGTTGTAAAAGTGCTGCTTTTGCTGGAGGGAGCCTTAAATTTGACTCTCAGAGCTCTAGGAAATAATGTGAATAAAACAGAATCAGTTGTTCACTCTATCCACTAGATAAAAACACACCACCGTGTTCTTGTCTGATCTTTTGTATTTATTTCTGTTTCACTCATATGTAGGATATAAAACTGAAAGGAATAAATGAATAAACAAGAAAAACAAACAAAAACTTGTAGACGCAGACAATAATAAGATTTCCCTATCTTTGGTTTACCTATCCTACCTTTTTTTAATTGATTGATTTTAGAGAGAGAGGAAGGGAGAAGGATAGAAATGTTGATAAAAGAGAAACATCTATAGGCTGCTTCCTACATGCCCCCCCACTGGGGATCGAGTCCACAACCCTGGCATGTGCCCTGACCAGGAATTGAACCTTGATCTCACGGTTCATTGGTCAACGCTCAACCACTGAATAATGTGGTCCAGACTGTTTGAGTTCTTCATAAATTGTGGCTATTAACACCTTATCAGATGTATTATTAGCAAACTTGTTTTCTCATTTAGTGGGCTGTCTTCTTTTCTCTCTTTTTTGTTTTTATGGTTTCCTTTGTTGTGCAAGAACTTTTTAGTGTGATGTAGTCCCTTTATTTTTTGTTTCCCTTGCCCAAGGCAATATATTGAAAAAAATATTGCTACAAAAAATATGAGATTTTATTGCCTGTTTTCTAATAGTATTTTTATGGTTTCAAGTTTTACACTTAAGCCTGTAGTCCATTTTTAGTTTATTCTTTTGTATGGTGTAAGGATGTGGTATAGTTTCTTTTTTAAAAAAAATATATTTTATTGATTTTTTACAGAGAGGAAGGGAGAGGGACAGAGAGTTAGAAACATTGATGAGAGAGATCGATCAGCTTCCTCCTGCACACCCCCCACTGGGGATGTGCCCGAAACCGAGGTACATGCCCTTGACCAGAAGCAAACCTGGGACCCTTGAGTCCGCAGGCCAACGCTCTATCCACTGAGCCAAACCGGTTCGGCTAGTTTCTTTTTTTTATTTGCATGTACTGTCCAATTTTCCCAATGCCAATTATTGAATAGATTGTCTTTACCGCATTTTATGTTCTTGCATCCTTTATGAAATATTGACCAAAAGGTGTATGTAGGTTTATATCTGGGCTCTCTATTCTCTTCCATTAAGCTCTATGTCTGTTTTTATGCCAGCTGTTTTGATTTCTATGGCTTTGCATTATAGTTTGATATCAGGCAGTATGATTCTTCCAACTGTTTTCTTCTTTCTCAAGATGACTGAGGCCATTTATGGTCTTTTTGGTTCCATTAAAATTTTGGAATATTTTGTTCTAGTTCTGTGAAATATGACATTGTATTTTGATAGGAATTATGTTGAATCTATAGATTTCTTTGTGTAACATGGACATTCTGATGATGGCAATTCTTACTATTCATAAGCATAGTATCTGTTTCCACTTATTTATTATTTGTATCTCCTTCATTTTATTTTTTCAATATCTTACAATTTTCTGTATAGGTGTAAATTTATTCCTAGCTACCTTATTTATTTTGTAGTTGTAAATTTTATTATCTTCTTAGTTTTGCTTTCTGGTAGTTCATTATTGATGTATAAAAATGCCACCAATTTCTGTATATTTATTTGGTATCCTGCTACTTTACTGAATTCATGTATCAGTTCTAGCAATTTTCTGGTGGAGTTTTAAGGATTTCTATATACAGTATAACGTCTTCTGCATATAATGAAAGTTTTACATCTTCCTTTCCAATTTGGATGCCTTTTACTTATTTTTCTTCTCTGATCGCTCTGACTAGAACTTCCAGCACTATGTTGAGTAAGAGTGATTAGGATGGACATCCCCAAGAACAGAATGATAGATGTCAGAGGGGAGGAGTCTGGGGGACTTGATGAAATAAGTGAAGGGATTAAGCTAAAAACAAACTCATAGACACAGACAATAGTGTAGTGATTACAAGAGGCAAGAGGGGGTGTAGGGAGGTATGAGTGGGCAAGAAGGGTAAATGGTGATGGAAGGAGACTAGACTGGATGGTGAACACATAACGCAATATAGTGGTGATGTGTTACCAAATGTTATACTTGAAACCTATATAATTGTATTAACCGATGTAACTGCAAAAAATTCAATTTAAAAATAACAATACTGTGATAGTTTTGTATGGTGACAGATGATCACTAAAATTAGTGGGTTATTCACATTGTAAGGTACAAAAATGTCTAATCATTGCTTTGAACATGAAGTTCTAAAATGAAATATAACATACTCAGAAATAATAAATAATATGATTGGAGGTTTGAAAGTTAAGAAATGCAAGTTCCCACACCCAAATCAACAAAGCATTATTTTTTGCTTGATTTTTCTTAGCCCAAGTCAACTAAAACTTTGCATCCTTTCTGTTTGCCTTTTACTGGTCCCCTATAATGCTTTTATTTTTTCAATCGCTTTCTAGTTTGTGTTTAAGAAATATAGTCAGATAATTCACTATAAAAAGAGATGTGCATACTTCCAAGCTCACTGGGAAACACTCATTTTACTACAGAATGAGAAGAATCTGTATTTTTTTCCCATAGGCCTGAGATATTGGAACATTTTACTAAAATAAAAATTAATCTTGATTTACCAGTATATGTACAACCCAGTCTAAGTCCCATTCTAAAACTACTACATAATGTTAGAAAATGGTAAAATGAATTACATTCACTTTTGAAATTATGACAAGGCATAACAGAAACTGTGAAATTAATTTTCCATTATGAGACTTAAAATTTTATTGTATAATTTTATTGTAATGTAAACAGTTTCTGTAAATGTTTAATATTAAAGTAATATTCTGGTGAAATAAGATATTGTTATTTTCCAACTCTGCTCAGCAGTTAGAGCAATAACTCACAAAAAGAATCATTATAAAATTTGATGTAACATAGATATGATCCTTGAATAAATCATCCAGTGATGCTCCTGAATTTTGACTTGATAGTAAGAGATCTAAAGCCCCCGGATCATAACTTAACTGAACCTCCCCCCAAATACAATAGCTTATATAACAAAATCTTGACTAAACTTATAATATTTTGTACCTCTTTAAAAGCACATACCACTGGGTTGTCATGTTCCTGTGAAAGGATTTACTGAACTGTGAAACTAGAACTAAGATGCTCTACCTGCTTATCTTGTCCCCTCTGTACCATATCAGCACCAGGGCTGATGGTTTATCTTGCTGAGTTCCAATATGCTCTAAGTAAAAAGAAAAATGCTATTATCTTCCTATTAGAGATTATTCTTTTTTATTTCTCATTTCATTACCAAGGTAGTTTGTGTTGATAATAATGCCCACATATTCCTTATCTTAATTTATTTTTATTATTTCTAGATAAATCTCAAATTAATCATTTCTTCCTTTATATATTTCCCTCTTTCAGATACTATATCAACTAATTTTTAATTCCCCTACTTATTTCTTGATCTATGTATTCTGAACAACTCTCATCTTTAAATATTTTCTGATTTCCTTCAATTTGCTCACAATTTCCTTCTAATTAAAAAAATAAAATAGAACGGGAGAAAAGGCATTGGGTTTCCAGAACAATCTCCCAGAGTACTGTGACAAGGAATTCCCCCCGCCTCCCAACACACACACATGCACTCTTTTTATATTATAGCATGAAAAGTTAGTGCTTACCATGACATTTAGTTTGATAATCTTAATGCAATTTGCAAGTTTCTCAGAAAATATAATAATAATTTTTACTAAAGAAATATGCATGCATATAAGCCTAACCAATGGACACATACAACAGGGGGGTTACGGCATGAGTGGGAGGGCCAGGGGGTTTATGGGGGGAATAAGGACACATATGTAATACCTTAATCAATAAAGGCATTTAAAAAATAAAATTGACCAAAAAAAGAAAGAAAGAAAGAAAGAAGATAGAGGTTTGTCAAAGGGGCACAAGAGGCAACTGAAAAAACTCCCAAAGGCCAAAGCTGGAACAATATGAGCCTAAAATAAATGTCA
>NW_006383018.1:1262101-1263097 GCF_000327345.1 Myotis davidii | reverse complement strand
TGAGAACCACCCTGGGTTTTCTTTCAGGCAAGGACTCTGCATTCTCAGGTATATCTTCACAGGTATAAGAAAAAATACCAAGCATCAGAAATAAATATGAACTCATCTGGTTTTAAATTTTTATAAATGGAAAGTATGAATTCAAAAGTATGACATATTGCCCTAGCCAGTGTGGCTCAGTGGATAGCCCGCAGACTGAAGGGAACCCGGTTCAATTCCAGTCAAGGGCACATGCCTGGGTTGTGAGCTCAATCCCCAGTCGGGGCATGCAGGAGGCAACTAGCCAATTAGTGATTCTCCCTCATCATTGATGTTTCTATCTCTCTCTCCCTCTCCCTTCCTCTCTGAAATCAATACAAATATATTTTTAAAATATATGAGTAGTAGTATATTCCTTCTAAAACCGTACTGCATAATTTTCTTACATTTTGAGATGGTGATTCATAACATAACATTGTCTAAAAATATAGGCCAAAGTGCTACTAAAGGAATCTATAATTATAACATTTCAATGCTATTATTATAGAAACAGTAGCCACAGAGAAATATATCTAACTTGTATATATTAAGTAGACATTCTTCCAGGTTTCTAAATAGTGTGTTCGGGGTGGATTTGGGGGGGAGGGGTGGCACATGATGTTTACAACTTATTTTATATAATTGCACCAATCTTTCAATTTTTTTGCCAAAGTAAGGCTTCCAAGATGCCTGGACTCTCTCTCTCTCTCTCTCTCTTTTTTTTTTTGCCATTTCTCTCAATTTAATTTTCACTAAAAAATTAACCCATGATTCTTTTTTTTTCTTTTTTTTTATTATTATTAAGGTATTACAAATGTGTCCTCAGGCCCCCATTAACCCCCAACCTCCCCCCCCCCACACACACACACACAAACACACATACACACGTATTGAAACAACTGATAAAGCATGTCCGTTACATTTCTATGGCTTTTGTGTCTTGAGTGGCAAAAAATGATGCTCAAAAAAATGGTTAAG
>NW_006383018.1:1256398-1262029 GCF_000327345.1 Myotis davidii | reverse complement strand
AGTATTCCATCGTGTAGATGTACCACAGTTTTCTAATCCACTCATCTGCTGATGGGCACTTAGGCTGTTTCCAAATCTTAGCTATGGTGAATTGCGCTGCTATGAACATAGGGGTGCATATATCCTTTCTGATTGGCGTTTCTGGTTTCTTGTAACCCATGATTCTTTATCCTAAAGCAGCTATATTTCCTTTTTTTTTTAGCAGCTATATTTCTTGTTTCCCCTTTCTGTCCTGTCTATAGACTATAATCCTTATTAGAAGAAAACATAGCACACATCTGGCTTTCTATGTCTTTATATCTAGCATATTAGGTTATTGATATTATAAATAATATCTATTATTCATGTGTGTCTCCCAGGTGTGTCTGTTTGCTGGCTCTCTTATTCACATTTCCTTTTTTCCTTTTTTTAAAACTTTGTTTTATTGCTTAAAGTATTACAGAGAGTATTACATATGTCTCCTTTTTTTTCCCCCTTGACCTTTCCCCGGCCTCCCCCACCCCCCAGTGTCTTGTGTCCATTGGTTGTGCTTACATGCACATACAAGTCCTTCGGTTGATATCTTACGCGCCCCCCGCCCCAACCCTCCCCAGCCTTCCTGCTGCAGTTTGACAGTCTGTTTGATGCTGCTCTGCCTCTGTATCTATTTTTGTTCATCAGTTTATATGGTCTTTATTATCCATAAATGAGTGAGATCATGTGGTATTTTTCTTCCATTCCTGGACTCTCTTAAGCTGTGCAGTAGCAACGCAATACTGTGAGAAAATGATGGTCAATTGCAATCCGAGGCATTGATTTCATTAGCAATATTATTATGACAGATTGTATCATACACACCCTTCAAAAATACCTTATAAACACCATTTTACTGAAAAATATTTGAGTGTCTATTTGATAATAATCAAATAGTTAATTATTATTCATGCATCCTTATTAGATGAGTTTCTCAGCATGGAGGTCAAAAGCCTTATATTAAACTCATCTCTGTCTTTGTTTTATTCAGTATGCAGAGTTTAGGTTTTGACAAAACTATGTGCCCATTCTTCCATTTCTTCTCTATTTCCAATATAATACTTTTTTTTGTTCTGTATCGTAGTGCTAAGTTCTAGCTATTGAAAAAAATTCATTGTCTGTTAACCTACACTTCAGCATTCAACTTCTGCAAGGTCCTAAAACATAAAGGTAGGAAACAACAAAAAAAGCATATTTCTGAAAATTAAATAATTCACAAATATAGACTTAATATCATTTTCTTCCATTACTCCCTCTTCTATTTATAAATGCTTAGGCCATGTCATCCATTAAACTCAGCTATGTAATTTTCTCATAATGTGTACTCATTTTTAACTTTCTGGTTATGGTGGAACAGAATCTCTATGTCCAAGAGCATTTCATCCATAACCAGAGAGAGTTTTAATATGTCACTGATTCTGTTTGTGACAATATACACTTTGGGAATTTAGAATTCATAAACTAACATTGCTAATCAGAGCAGGTAGAATTATTGGCGGTGACTAGTGAATGGATATGTACCTGGAAAGTGTTTGTACTTTCAGGAAGTTTTGTGATTAAAATAAAAATCAGTAATAGTAGAAACTCTCATTGAAGATAAGCAAGTTAGTTTCTCTTAATACTTAATTAATATAAAAAGGGTGCTCAGTGACCTGCAAGTATGCATAGAATATTCCTAATCCAACTCCTATTTGAAGATGGATTAATAATAACTGCTTGCTTAAAAAAAGGGTGGGATAGGTAGTATCCTATATGCCATTCTAGTTTTAAAAAAATGTATTGATGTATCGTATTAAATCTAAAACTATATATGAATCAAAAATAAGACTCCCAATTGGAAATATTTTAAATTCTAACTTAGAATAAAACATATTTATCACAAGAATGTAATATTGGATATGCTAATAAATCCCTAGATTTATATTTTCTTTCTCAACTTAAATTGCTTAATATATAAACCAAAAATATAAATCAAAATCATATTTAAGTTAAACTGTCAACAATGTCTTTTGGTAAAATATATTTAATTTATAAGATATACTGTTTTCATTTTTACTTACTTATTAATTATTCTCAGAAGTTGCTATATAATTTACAAGTGAAACATGATCATTAAACATATATTAAGGAATTATGCCAAGAAATGAAAAATTTAAACTTTCTGGCTGTTATTTGTAAAACTCTCCTAATTACCTTGGTGGATCAGCAGGCAGAGTGGTTGTTAAATACACTAGTCTCCTCTTATCTGTGGGGACAGGTTCCAAACCCCTAATGGATGCCTGAAACCACAAATAGCACCAAGCCCAATATATACTATGTTGTTTCCTATCCATGCATACCTATGATAAAGTTTAATTTATAAATTAGGCAATTTCACAGAGAGATTTGTTCTTACTGTAAGAACTTAGCAATGTCAACTTATGATGTTTTATTTCTTTATTAAATTGAGAACTTTTATCTTTTCACTTAGAGAAAGTACTTTACAGTTTCTTTTTGGCATATTTGAAGTGCCAGCATCACTACATTTGCACTTCAGGACCATTATTAAGCAATATAAGGCTTACTTGAACACAAGCACTGTGTTACCAGGATACTCAAGATGGGCACTAATGGGCAAGTAGCCTATATAGAGCCTGGGTGAGGTACACAAAGGGGTGATTCAAGTCCTGGGTGGGACACAGCAGGACACAAGATTTCATCATGCTGCTCGGAAAGGCACACAATTTAAGACTTCTGAAATGTTTATTTGTGGAATTTTTTTAAAAATATATTTTATTGATTTTTTACAGAGAGGAAGGGAGAGAGATAGAGAGTTAGAAACATCGATGAGAGAGAAACATCGACCAGTTGCCTCCTGCACACCTCCCACGGGGGATGTGCCTGCAACCCAGGTACATGCCCTTAACCGGAATCGAACCTGGGACCTTTCAGTCCGCAGACCGACGCTCTATCCACTGAGCCAAACCGGTTTCGGCTATTTGTGGAATTTTTTATTTAATCTTTTTAAATCATGGTTGACTGTGGGTAACTGAAATCATACCTCATCAGGCAATGACTAGGGTCAAAAGATTGGTGTTCTGCTTCTGGTGTTGGTCATTTGTGCTCAGGAAATAAAACCTTCTGGGGCCACAATAGATCTCATTTGTAACTAGAGGAGAGGTGTTAACAAGAGTATTCATGAAAAAGAGGGGGAATTGGAGAATGGGGAGGCCATGCTGTATGTGGACCCTTCGAAGTCTTATGAAGGCCTCTCTCTGAACTATTTTCGATTGTCTTTAAATGGACTAATATCTAAGGCAAAGTTTGCTTGAGAGGAGCAGCATTTTCATTTTTAAACTTCTGTTTAATTAGGCACCCTTAGTTACCTGAAATCCTGAATTTGAAGAGGAATTGGAATAAGAGAAGGTGTAGAGAGAAAAACAGGCAGAACTCTGTCCACAGTCCACCTAGCATCCAGTAGCCCCTTAGGCACATCAGTGGGAATCAGTAGGACTTTTTCCCAGAACCCAGACTTCAACTACAATCGGTCAATATTTTTGGCTTAGTCTCCCTTTTTGGAAACACCTGCAAGTTTCCCATGGCAACTCTGCTCAGTCAGCTCTCTTTAGTCTTTCACTTGAGTAACCCTATAATGTTGAAGCCTCTTAGCAATCCTCAGGCAATCACAAAGCAAAGTGGAGCTTTTGGGAGAGCAGGTTATCTTTTACTATTTTTGTTAGAAGTAATTACCATTTTCACAGTTAGCTAAATGATTTCATCAGCAAATCCATCTATGTCATGTAGACAGGAGGGCAATGTGCTGTTTAAGAGTGCAGATGATGCTTAAAAATTCTAAGCTCCTTAAGAATGGAAATAGCCCTAACTGGTCTCTCTCAGTGGATAGAGCGTCAGCCTACTGACTGAAAGGTCCCAGGTTCAATTGCTGCTGGAAGCCGGTCCATCCATGCTGCTTGATACAGTTGCTGCAGGGAAGAAACATCTGCACAGCATATGTTTCAAGGGACCTGGCATATATGGCATACTGTTCTTAATATGTTTGCTCCCCTTCTTAGTGCTATGTGTTTTAACCAAGGTCAACTCTCTGAGAAAGGTTGTTTCCCCAGGTGGGGATTTTCCCCTGGCATTATGGATTAACAGGACTAAGGAAGGGAATAAAACCACTTAACTACATGTGTGTCTTTCCTTCTTCGCCAACTCCATCCACACCTTTAGGAACCCCTGGACCTGCTAGGGTTCGACCCCAATAGATTCTGGTCAAGGGCATGTACCTTGGTTGCGGGCACATCCCCAGTGGGGGGTGTGCAGGAGGCAGCTGATCGATGTTTTTCTCTCATCGATGTTTCTAACTCTCCATCCCTCTCCCTTCCACTCTGTAAAAAAATCAATAAAATATATTCCATCCACACCTTTAGGAACCCCTGGACCTGCTAGGGTTCGACCCCAATAGATTCTGGTCAAGGGCATGTACCTTGGTTGCGGGCACATCCCCAGTGGGGGGTGTGCAGGAGGCAGCTGATCGATGTTTTTCTCTCATCGATGTTTCTAACTCTCCATCCCTCTCCCTTCCACTCTGTAAAAAAATCAATAAAATATATTTTAAAAAAAAGAATGGAAATAATCCTGCTCCTTCCCCCCTTTCCAGAAGTAAGGTACTTAAGTTATACATTTTCCTAAAATTTACATTATATCTGCATTTTTCATAAACAGAGGTATAGCATTTTTAAATATTTCAATGATTTCATAAACTCTACATTCTAATCTCATCCCTCAAGGAATCTGACTGTGAAGTTATTTCAATGATACAAGTATTTATTTCCAAGATACAAGTATTTATTACTGCGCTAGATTTGAAATGTTTTAACTCTATGGCACTTAGTACAAGACTCAGGCATGCAGCAAGGATTGCTGAGGGAATACTGTGAGATTTCACAGCTCATAGGATTACCAGATGTAGAGACAGATGTTGATCTTGTTTTGCAGAACATCTTTCCTTTTGATTCTTCAATGGCACTTGCCTTGGATCTAGTCTCTATAAATATTGAGCAAGAAAGCAGACTATATAACAGTCTGCTTAGGGTAGAGAGCAGATGAAACAATACCCTCCCCTAAATACAGAGAAGGAAAATGCAAAGATTCATAATTTGAGCCTCTTAAATTGGAAAATGGATCGAAGGACAGTTTATCTACTTCGAATAAGTATCTACTATTTACCAGCCAATGAATGAGGCTCTTTGGAGAATTAATTTCACATGTTTTAAAGGTATTGTAGGGTTATTTGAGCATTAAAATATTTATTAAAGTGGAATTAGCAAAGTGTCTCTTTAATCTAATAGACTTCCAATCAAATTTTCTCAGAGAACTATTAGAAAAATGACATTCCAAAGAAGCTTCTACTTCACCTTGATGTAATTTACATGGAGGGACTCTTGCTTCAGACTATCTGAAAGACTGAAGAATTTAGTTCATCAGTGCTGTCTGGAATTACTTTCAGAAACACAGAACATTTTTAGTGACCTAGTGTAATTTAAAAGGATTCACAATGGTGAGAGATAAACCTGATGTACAGGGTAAGCCTGGGGTGTTCTAAGATGCCCCGAGGCTGTCTCCACAGTCTATCTC
>NW_006383018.1:1255697-1256294 GCF_000327345.1 Myotis davidii | reverse complement strand
ACACATATCTCATGATAATATACTTTTTACACTTCAAATTAGAAATAAGCAAATGTATTTAAACAATTGTCATAATGACAGCACTTATTTTCATGAAGTCATTTAATCATAGAAATGTGAAATAGGAAATAAAACCGAATTTGCATGTGGATATGAAGGCAATTAGCACACTTAAGGATTATCTTGCAATATCAACAGGTCAGGAAATAAATAGAATCAAGTCAAACTGGAAGAAAAAACTGTACATAAATTCAAATGAAGGGAACTTTTTAGGCTACATAGCAAATATCAAACTAAATTGATTGTTAGGGATTAAGAACATTAACAAGGCAAACAGGAAAACTCCAAGCCCATGCAACATAACATCCCTGGAATTAGAGTTGAACAAGAGAATTGGTGATTGACTGGAGTTAATAACAAAATATGAACTTTGGTTTGGAGTATTTCCTAGGAAATAAAATGAAGTCTATTCTGTAATTTTAGGAGAGGAAGGATGGCAAAAACACCTACTTAATAGCCTGTCCTGTCATTTTCTGCTTTTCAGTGCTTACAGAACAAAATGAAACACACTCTAGTAACTCAGCCTTTTCACTGCTG
>NW_006383018.1:1246027-1255626 GCF_000327345.1 Myotis davidii | reverse complement strand
GTTAGCAACTTGAATATATTAACCCACAAAAATCAAAGACACAATATTCTTCACCCTTGTTTATCTCCTCATGTAGAAGAGGAAAGACACTTTTTCATCATAGGAGCATGTTTCAAATCATGGTCATTTTCCTGACTAAGAGCAAAAACTACAATAGAAGAAAATACAGGGAAGGGACAATTTTGTTTTGGTTTCTCTGTTTTGGAAATGTCTGGCTTTATTTTGCAATCAGTAGTTCCCATAAACTTAGCCATCACTTTGTTTTAATTAGTAACTTCTTGAAATAAATGTTTATTATTTTTTATCTATGTTCACTGAATAGTAGTAATCTTTTTGAGGTCAGATACTTGCCATATAAATCTTTAAATTTTTCAAATTTGCATTGTTTAAATACTTAAAACAATGATGATATTTTATTTATTTTTTTTAAATATATTTTTATTGATTTCAGGGATAGGAAGGGAGAGGGAGAGAGAGATTGAAACATCAATGATGAGAGAGAATCATTGATTGGCTGCCTCCTGCATGCAACCGGGGCATGTGTCCAGACCTGGAATCGAACAGTGACCTCCTGCTTCGTAGGTCGACACTCAACCACTGAGCAACACAGGCCAGGCAACAATGATGATGTTTTATTCTTTATCTGGCCCAAACCCATCAATTTTCAGATAAATAAGTTGAAGGGAGAAGCAGAATTGACCCTTGCCAACTGTAAAAGAGTGGCAGATGGAGGATTGGGACAGATTTCCTATTTCCAAACCAGCATTGTTATCATCATGTCATGCTACCTTGCATGAATGGTGAACACAGTTTTATAAATCAGCACATTATATTCATAATGGGTGAAAATGTCCCCCATCTTCTCAAAAGTCTCCTATGAAATTAATTGGGGAAGATTGACAAAGTCTAAGTCCACATTAATAGAAAAAGCTTTTCAACATTAAATAAGGGGGAAAACACACACAAACCCTTAGTTTTTCTTGAGTTCTGTCTTTGAAAATGATGTATAAATAGATGAACAAAGGTAGAAGTGTCTTTAATTAGTTTGAAAGACATTCTTAACAACATTTATTCAGATAATAAAAATGCTCTTGCCAAAGCTTAATTCTATTGTTTTTAGCCAACTGTGAAAGAAAAACTATGATATTCACTTTAATTATAACATGCAGGCATTAATTATTTTTCTTGAAATAAGTATCATTCAAAAGAATAACAGGGCCAAGAAAACTAGAAAACCAGCCAGAGTATACCACATATATCCATTATACTTACACTATAGAAAAGATCTTTAGAAGCAGAGCCTGTGCACTGTCTCATAGGATCTCAGAATACCACCAGCCAAGCACATCAGTTGCAAAGGGTTAAAGACCAACACTATACATTTCCCTCTAGACTGCAAATTACTTTAGTATCCAGACCAAATGTCTTGTATATCTTTTTTACCTTCCCAACCCCTCAGAGGGCATTCAGTAAATGTTATTGATTAACTGACTAACCAAGGAATCTCACCAAGATTGCTTGTTCCCAAACTGCTAATTCACAATAAGGCTGGTTTTGCATGCAGTCCCAGCCAATTTAATCAAATGGTCATAGAGTTAAAAAAAAAAAAAAGTTAAAGTTATACCAGGTCTTTCAGTGAACAGCCTGATTTTTTCTGAATGACTTAATTAAATGAGTTAACATGGATTGATTTAATAGGTGATTAAAATGTATCTTCTTAGCTAATACATGGGAGTTACCAGAAGAGAATTGAAGGCTCAAATTCAATCGCATGGGATTTGGGTTCATGTTTTCCTGGAAAAGTAGTATAGGTATTCATTTAGAGCAAAGACTCTGGAGCCAGGCTGCCTGCTTTTAAATGCTACTACTTATAAGATTAAAGGCTTTCTAATCTTGGGCTAGTAAATGAATCTGTCCATGCTCTGACTTCATTAGCTATAAAATGGGCATCAGTAATAGTTACCTCACTCATAGAGTTATTTTAAAGATTAAATGAATTCATGGTACATACAATATTATTGTTGTCTTAGCTTTTGTTGTTATTACTCTTATTATTCTTATTTAAAAATCACAAACTGGAACTCCATATTTGGAACAGAAAATTCACCTTGCTTTACTTGTGCTGAAAGATAGTGAATGTGATATTGGGATTTACTGCTTTTGTCTTGACTGAAACTCAGAAATAAAACTTATCCATATTTTAAAAGAATGTAGCCACACTCTAATGCATTAAAATAGATTTTTTCCCCATTTATAACAGAGTATTTAAATAAATTTACTTTCAGAACTAATGATATTTAAAGTAGAAAAAGTAGAAAATTATTTTTCTTCAATAAATATCGATATTTTTTTTTATCTTAGCTCTTAAAAAAATCAATCACCCTTCTGTTAGTATACCCACCACATTCACTTTTACTCAATATCTAAATGTTTCTAAGAAAGGCAAAACTGTTTTTACTGACTAATGAATGCCACCACTCACCTCTTTCATACCCTGTGAGTTATGTACATCTAGAACAGCGGTTCTCAACCTGTAGGTCGCGACCCCTTTGGCAGTCGAACGACCCTTTCACAGGGGTCGCCTAAGACCATCCTGCATATCAGATATTTACATTACGATTCATAACAGTGACAGCATTACAGTTATGAAGTAGCAATAAAAATAATTTTATGGTTGGGTCACAACATGAGGAACTGTATTTAAAGGGCCAGAAGGTTGAGAACCACTGATCTAGAATGCGTAGCCTCTGTCTTCCCAAATAATTTATCATTTATTTTTTATTTGTATTATATAATTAAATTAAAAATATATACTAAATTAATAAAAGGAGTTTTAATGCTATGGTATCAATCTGAATGCTTTGGGAAGACTTTACAAAGGTAAGGTGCTAAAATACTCATCAAAATAGATTATGAAACCTTTGGGGAAATAATAAAAACAGCATTATATCTTAAAATTGCTCTCAAAATCCTTTATCCCACCCCACTTTAAAGAAATAAAACTGGAAACTTATATATAATGTATGAGGGTTTGGCTTAGCCATGCAAGTCTACGTGGACCTCCCAAACACAAGAGAAAGACCTTACTTACACCTAAAGAATGACAAATGTAGAAATATTCCTTCACTTATGATCTTAGTATTATGATATTTAAGCTGTACATGTACTATTTTTTATATTCTCTGCCTTTGGGTGGTTTGGGCCCCTTAGCTAAATGATTTTGTCTTTTGATCATGCTTTATGAGGCTTCCTCTAGAACTGCAATAGGACACAGGCTCAAAAATAAGCTACTGTAGGTTTTAATACCATGTTAAGCTATCATATTTGGGATAGATGGGCAAAGCTTACCAGAACAAAAATATATTCATTATGATTACTCCACTAATACTAGATAAACTATGTAAATTCAAAACCTGAATCTCTGCAACCAAACTCAATTCAACAAACACGGACTGAGTGGCCTGTCAGGGGCCCAAAGCTTCCAGCCCATCTCCTGAAAAATGGACTTTGAGCCAAACTTAACCTAGAACAGCTTTTCTAAACACCCTCCTTCTAGTCTATATAACCACTTTAATGCCAAATAAATATATACATGGGTTACAGTAGAAAAAATAATTATCAGAAGAATTGCAAACATCTAGTTAAGCCTAAAACTATGCATATGGAAGATTGGGAGGCAAACGTTGACGTTCTTGCTCACTGTTATTCCCAGGCTTCATTTATGCTGGAAATAGTATACATTTTATGGAATCAGGAATAAACACTAATTTGGTGAACTCTGTAGATACTGATCATTAAAATATTCTGAAAATTCTTAAATATTTAAATTGGTATATTTTCTAGATTGTAGTTAAATGATAAAATAATTTTATATTAATTTTGACTTTGTTTTATTATATATGATATACATACTTTTATGTAGCTAGGACTATGTATAATTTAGAACATAAAATGCATTCTTACTAGAAGTCTTAGACAAAAAATTGAACAGTTCTATTCATTAGTCACTATATAGTAGACTTTCTATATTTTTTGTATAGAATTATGCTCAAGGATCCCTGGTACTTTGTCACAAAATCACCAAATTATGGATAGTGCTTAAAAATTTTGAGGATTAAACCCACATGTAGAAGAGAGTTACAGGTAAAATTGAAAAAGAATTGAAATATTTTGTTAAGTTAACATGTAAAAATGTGCCTGGCAAGAGGTTGTCTATGCTCATATGTGTTACTAATATTATACAATATTTATTTTCTGTTTTGTTTGCAGTATGATATAGAACTGAGCCAATAAAATCAGACATGTTTCAGAGGGGTTGGTTTTCAAGAAAGAGGCAAGGAAAGTGGAGTTTGGTAAGGACCATAATTAGGATTCTGTGGGGAAGGTCTGCAACGAGCCTTGAGTTTCTACACCACTTGGTTTGCCATTTCTCCTGTGATGTTGTGATGACTACGGTGAATATACCAGATGCTCACAGATCCACAGCGACAGCACTGTCCTTGTCCGGACATCTGTGTCAAGAGACCTCCGGGTTGAGAGACAGCAAGGATCATTCCTAAGTGGTTTCTGCCTGCTGCTTTGTGTTGCTAGTGATTGTGGCCACAATCTGGCACTCTCCCTCCTTCCTACTGCTACAAAGAGTATCCAGCCTGCCCTGAGGGTGTGATTCAGGGAGTGAAACATTTTTCTTATGCGTGATAAGCTTCTCCATGTCCACTTTACAGTGCCTCTAAGAGCGCAGATTTTCTCTACTTTAGCTCCAAGAATATTAGTTTATTCCTACATTCATTTATTCAACACATCTCTGAATGTCTGAAATGTCTGCACCATGTAAAACTAGGGATATAACATCACAATTCCAACACGATATGTTAAGACACACACCAGTGAGGTAACTTAGAAAATTCAAAAAAGCTTCCCTAAGGGATGTGTATTGAGGGTGGGGGGAGGCAGGATGAGACCAATATTTAAGTAATACATGAGCAGGAAGCAGAGGCACAAAGCATGAGCAAATGGTCTGATAAAATAAAAAACCATAATGTCTACACCATTGTTTCTGTTTTCCAGGCAGACATTTTGAACTGACCAAACCTAATACCTGAGTCTAACCATGAAGAAATCTAAACAGAGTATGGAGTTTAGTTTATAGTAATTTTCATCAAGGTTGAGTCATTAGTTGGTCAAATAGATCATGCTATTATAAGGTGTTAAGGGGAAATGGGTGAGGGTATATGGGATCTCTGTCCTATCTCTGCAACTTTTCTGTAAATTTAAACTATTCTAAAATAAAAAGCTTGCCTGTTCTGTGGCTCAGTGGTTGAGTGTCAACCTATGAACCAGGAGGTTATGGTTTGATTCCTGGTCAGGGCTTATTGCCTGCGTTTTGCTCAATCCCTACTTGGGGGAATGCAGGAGGCAGCCTCTTGAGGTTTCTCTCTCATTGATGTTTCTATCTCTCTAATCTGCTCCCTTCCTCTCTTTCACTTAGCAATATACATTTAAGGTTTGTCCATGCCTTTTTGTGTCTTGATAGCTAATTTCTTTATATCACTGAATAATATTTTATTATATGGATGTACCACAGCTTGTTCATCCATTCACCTATTGAAGGGCATCTTGGTTGCTTTCAGTTTGGGGCAATTATAAATAAAGTTGCTATAAACATTTGTCTGTAGGTTTTTTGTGTGAACATACATTTTACATCAATTAGGTAAATATCAAGGAGCATAATAGATATCTGGAACTTATGGTCAGACTATGTTTAACGTTCTAAGAAAATGCCGAACTATCTTGCAAAGTGGTTGAACTATTTTATATTCCCACCAGCCCTGAGTAAGAGTTCATTTGTTCCAGGCTCACTAGCAATTGGTATTGTCAGATTTTTGGATTTCAGTTATTCTAACAGGAATGTAGAATATTTCTCATGCAGTTTTACAATATAAAATGTATAATTAACAATGTATTATTTAGTTGCTTCATTTCAAAATTTTATAAATGGGACCACACTATATGTAACCATCTGTGATATTTTTGTTAAATATTATTTGGCAAATTCATATAAGTTGGTGTATGTGACTGTAGGTGTTTCCCTTTAATTACTCCATATTATTTCACTTTATAAAATGCCCATGCATAAAATCCACCACACTTTATCCCTATTTGAGTTGTTCCAAGTTTTCTACTTATTCACAATACATATTTCCATACAAGTAATTCACTTGTAGTTTTATTCCTAGAGTGACATTTGCTGTCAATGTAAATAGTGCTTTTTCAATTCTCATTAACTAATGTACAGTCATGTGCCACTTAATGATGGGGATACGTTCTGAGAAATATGCCTTTAGACAATTTCATCATTCTGTGATCATCATAGAGTGCAATTACACAAACTTAGATAGTATAGCCTACTATACACCAAGGCTGTATAGTATAGTTTATTTCTTCATTGGCTACAAGCTTGTATAACAGCATGTTATTGTACAAAACAACACGAGGTTAAATCAAACACAAGATGAAATGATGCAATCAACAGAAGCTGTAAGCACAAGATTTATGAGACTGCTGTGGTGCAACACAACATAGTTTTACAGCAAACATTTTTTTAATAAATAGAAAGAGTATACTCTATATTAATAAATAAAGAATAAAATAACGATTCAAAGTATAGTATACATAAACCAGTAACATATTTATTATCAGGGTCAAGTATTATGTACTGTTCATAATAGTATGTAATATGTGACTGGCAGCACCATAGTTTAGTTTATACCAGCAACACCACAAATATATGGATAACAAGTTGAGTCATGATGTTACTATGGCTATGAAATCACTAGGTGATAGGAATTTTTCAGGTCCATTATAATCTCATGGGACCACCACCATATATGTGGTCCACTGTTGACTGAAACCATTATAGGGGCAATGGCTCTATTTATTTATCTTTCCTATCCCCCAATAGAATATGGGCTTCTTAACATCAGGGACACTTATGTTGTTTGCCAATGTATTCCTATAACACATGTAAGAACACAACAGTGCCTGGCATGTAAGAAACCTTCAATAAGTTGTTAATATTGAATGATAGATATGCATAATTGAATTTTTCATGTTATACTCATATGTAATAACTGATAATTTTATTAATTCTATTTTTTCCACTGATGATAGACACCTATTTTTGCTTTAAGTATGTTAAAACTGCTTTATCAGGACATACAGATTTGTAATTCTTCCCCCTTCCCTGTGAATCATAATTTCAATCACTAGGTATTTATTCTTAGCAAATATTATATCATTTTCTACATGTTTACTCAAACATTACATGTCTTTATGTATTATTTATTTCCATTACATTAACATGAATCTTTTTAATCCAATTTAATAATCTCTGACTTTTACCTCAGAAATGTACTACTTTTATCTTCATTAAAATCATCAATTAATTTGAGTACAATGTTATTATGTTTTTAAATTTTATATTTTCCTCATTTACCTAAGTTGATTTTTTAAAATCTTTGACCACCTTTGATTAGTTGAAGTACTTATCTCCCTAGTATTCTATTTTCTTCCCCTTTACTAGTTCAATATTCAATCTTTTTCTGTTTTTGTTACTTACCCTAGATACTTTAATGTGAAAATTTAACATGCCAAAGACTAAAGTGAATCATTTCTTTATCATCTTCTTTACAATAAAAGGTCTTTATAATATTATAGCCGATGACCCTAATAACTTAAATGCTTTCATTGTTATTATTGCTTCATACAGTTAGTATTTATTTAGATTTACATATACAGTTTCTAATTTCTTTGATGCTTTTACCATTTTAAGCCTTCCTTCTCAAATAATTTTCTTTATTCTTGAAGTACAGACATTATGTGATACTTGAGGAAGTGTTAGCATTTTTAGATTTACATTTAAATAGATTTTGCTTGGTGCAAAAACTGTAATATCGCTTTCACTCATAAAATATAGTTGTGTTGCTCTGGCAGGTGTTGTTCAGCAGTTAGAGCATCAGCATGCACCCCCAAGAATGGGGGGTCCAATTCCTGGTCAAGGGCACTTATCGGTTGCAGGTTAAATCTCCAATGACAACCAATTGATTTGTTTCTCTCACATTGATGTTTCTCCCCCCCCACCTCCCTCCCTCCTTAAAATATCTTTGGGTGAGGATTAACAACAACAAAATAAACAGTTTTGTTGGGAGTCTATCTCTAGCTTAATTGCATTTCTTTTTCATTTTACTGTCTTCTGCCTTCTAGTATTTTTGTTGGAAAGTCACTGCTATTCTGCATTTCAACCCTTTGTAATGACATCTTTTTCCTCTGGCTCCTTTTATAAGTTCTACAGCTCCACTGCCACTTCTTTTTTCTTTGTAGTTTTTTATAAATTTATTGTTACTAAGGTTAATTGGACTTCCTATAAAGGTAAATTAACATCATTCATCAATCTGGAAAGTCTGATCCATTCTTCCTTTCCATATGAACTTTCTCAGTCTCCCTCTGAAATGTTGTCTTTTTCCTAAATGTCCCTTAAACTTTTATGTCTTCTATTTTTCTCTTTTTGTTCCTTGGAATGCACATTAGTGGGAACACTAATTTGGGATCAATTAAAATAAACAGGTTTTTCAAACTGTATAGGCATTATTACTTCTAGACCAAAACGTGTTTAGATGTGGGATTGTGGTTGGAAATTCTTAGGGGAAACATTTTTCTACTTCTCTCATTGTTTGCCTTGTCAGAGTAATTTTTTTAAACTAGTCTGTTTGCCCTCTGTGGGGGTTATATGGGGTTTTAATGGTGGTTTCAGATTTGACCTATTTGCTTAGGTTCCAGGTTCTGCCTCATATCCCTCAAGCACTTTGGTCATTACATCCCAGAATCTAGGTCAGAAGCTATCAAAAGATAACTCTGGGGTAAATGCCAGTTCCAGCGCTTGCTTACCTTATAGATCACTATTTTATTATAGTTTCTGACCTCTGAAGAATAAAGTTGCTCTCTCACCACCTAAGTCAATAATTTAAAGGAAATTATCAAAAATATGTCATCTATCATTTTGGATATGCTTATCTGAAGTGAATTACTTTGACATTCATCATCTATACTGCATTATTTACTTCTGAAATTTAATTTTGAATTGATAAGGCCATTATTTTATATAAACCTCTTTAAAATTAATTTTAAAATGCAGAGATGCATGTGTCTTTTACTTTTGGGAAAAAAGTATAGAAACTTTAGAATTATTAAAATTTCTCTAGGAAAACCAAGATGGCAGCATAGGTAAACACTGAAATTGCTGCCTCCTACAACAACTTCAAAAGTACAACAAAAAGACAAAACGGACATCATCCAGAACTACAGGAAGGCTGGCTGAGTGGAAATTTTACAACTAGAAGGAAAGAGAAAAGCACACCGAGGGTCAGGAGCTGCGGAAGTAAAGTGCAAAGATACGGAGGCTCGGAGGCTCGAGGGCATGCCCTGGTACCTGAGGACGCAGCTGGGGAGGGAGTCACAAGCTCTCGACTGCTCTGAACTCCGGTTCCAGGAAGTCTCTGGGGACCCAGGACTCATATGGGGAGAAACTGGACTGTCTGGCAGTG
>NW_006383018.1:1239659-1244953 GCF_000327345.1 Myotis davidii | reverse complement strand
AGGACGGATGGTGAGGTGGGAACTGGGGGGAGGGGAGTTATGGGGTGGGGGGAAAGAGGAACAAATGTAATAATCTGAACAATAAAGATTTAATTAAAAAAAAAAAACCTCAGAGGGAAGGTAGGGGAGGGTGGGGGTAAGGGAGAGAGATCAACCAAAGGATTTATATGCTAGCATACAGGTCTAGCCAATGGACACAGACAACAGGGGGGTGAGGGCATGACTGGGGGCATGGAGGGTTGTGTGGGGATAAGGACACATATGTAATATCTTAATCAATAAAAAATATATTTAAAAAATTTCTCTAAAATATAAAAATCCATATAGTAGAAACATTGGATTGAACATTCTAATACTTTGCTTTAATAGGGAATGGCATATAGGCCTAACCAATGGACATGGACAACGCGGGGGTGAGGGCATGAGTGGGGTGGAGGGGTAGGGGGTAATGTGGGGATAAGGACACATATGTAATATCTTAATCAATAAAAAATATATTTAAAAAATTTCTCTAAAATATCAAAATCCATATAGTAGAAACATTGGATTGAACATTCTAATACTTTGCTTTAAAATAGGGAATCAACATGGAAAAATAAATTTTTGTTAACATATCCCTTGATTTTCTCCAACAATAAATGTCAGAGCAAAAGGTTAACTTGGAAATTCAATTAAAAAATCATTTTATTTTCTTAGGGATATGGGTTCTAATATAATTAATAACATATCATTTTATTGCACACACTAAATGGGGATTAATTTCCAATTTCATTATAATGTTTCATCAGGTGTAAATATATTAGGTGGTTTTACATGTTACAGATTTAACTATGTAAAAAAGATTTTTATATTCTGGTATGGAATCTTAATATAAGTTATGGAAAGTAAAAATCTAATTTCTGAAAGAGCTAGATAAGAGATATAATCTTTAATACTTATTCTCTTCAATAAATTGTCCATATCAAGGTACCTAAAGTTGTTTTTGTACCTCTGCATTTTTAATGTAGTCAGACTTAAGAAAGATAGTCTATCGAACATAAAATAAATTCTCTAATAAGAAATGATATACAGTGGTACTGAATGATCTGATATGTTCTTTTCTTTAATTAAACTTCAGCAATATTGTATTGTTCAACCAAATCAGATCAATACCTCACTGAAGCAACAGCAGCCACAGGGAAAAAAACCTGTATTGTTTTTAAGAAAAGATGAGTTAGCATTGTAAATGCAAGCTAGTGATCTCATTGAGTGATCTGGCCTCTAAGCCATGTACAGTTCAACACTCAGTTGAAAAAAAAAAAAAGACAATTTTTATCCAAAATAGAAAATTCCTGAACTGAGAAAGATGACATTTAATGCAATATAATTATCAGCTATTTTTACTTTGATGGTAGGATCCTAAGTACATAAACACAACCTCTGGATTTTACTCAAAAATATGAATCACCAAGTATGGGGTGACTAGAAATTGAACTCTGCATTTGAAGCAGGGGTACTATAATATGTGCATTGAAATGTCTTCTCTTGCATTGGCTGATGGGGGAATTGTGTATTCACGAGCACTATGAGTCAAAGTGGAAAAGCATTAACAGAAAGTTATTATTACTATCCTTTTAGGAATGAAATGTGTGCACCAATTCAATGGATAAGACTAATAAACATAATTATAGACTGTTACTACGGTAACTTCCACTCAATGGCAATAGCATTCTGATGAAATTTTTTCCCAGAGTAAATAAGAAGTATCTATAGAAAGCTGTTAATTATAAAGGATGTTCTCATAAGCTTTAATATTTTATAGACAAAAGGATATGCCAGAATGTTAAATAGCAATGTAATTTACTAGGTGAGTAATACTGGGCAAGTAGGTTACTACATCTAAACTCTGTTTCTTCATCTGTCATATGTTACAAAACATAAATGGCTATTTCAAATATTAAATTTATACAAAATGCCAAACTGTCTATCATAATATATAATTCCTCAACATGTAAACATAAAAACATTACCGAGAAATCAAAGCCACATAGATGTATATAGTCTCATAGATATTTTTTAAATATTAAAGAGAAAAAAAAACACAGTTATTTTCAAAAAGATGCAAAAATAACTCAGTTAAGTCAAGCATATAAATGACAAAGGTACTACATGCACTTTATATTCTAGGGTCTCTGATATGTTTCAGAAATTGAATAATATGCTGTGTTTCCAAATATATGGTAAAATAATGTATATTTATAGAAAACCCAGGTTATTTTTTTTAATACTTTGCATTCTTAACATTTATCAGAGTATTGTATTTCACTCTCTTTAGTTTTTAAAGGAGGTAAAAAATAAGGAAAGGGCTCAAAAATATCAAAAGAAATCATTATAGAGATATAAAATAGTACTTAACGGAACGGTTGAAGTAGCTGGTATTATTTAGTTTAAGATAAAGTGGCTAAGAAAGAGTAAGATTAGATATGTTTCATTCTAATCTGAATTGAGCTAGATGATTTCTTGAGATCTAGTTTCCTTTTACTGAGATCTATAATGCTACTTTCTTCTAAAGTAAATATATCTGCAGACACAGATATAGTTCAATAGGAGATAGATAATTGATAACGAACATTAGCATTACAAGCATTGAATACATACACACATTCAGTGTTTCTCAAGTGTAGAGCCACAATCACACATATTAGATCTCCCTGGTGATTTTTAAATGCAGATTCCTAAGCACCTCCCAATATCTACTGAATCAATAGCCTTGATGATGATGCAATAAGCACACAAGATAATATGTATGTGCACTGAATTTGGAGAGCGACAGATTTAGAGGAACATGTTTTTTCTGTATGTTTTTGTTTTTATTATTTTCAAGGTCACCGTGAACCATTACAAATGGCATTCCCCAAGCAATAGGATCAAGTAACAAGGAAAGCATTTGTAACCTATCCATTTTAATGTTTCCTAATCAGTGAATATTCTGACACCTGTTCAGATGCCTTGAACCCAAGAGCTTTCTTTGTGAAATAGTAGGCTAAATAAAAATGCAAACACATGTTGATGGAGAATCTGCCATGTCTCAGGCACCTGGCAGAGAAATAATGCAGGACCACTGTCCTGTGTGCCTAAACAGGCAATATATTTTCATGGTGCATTCCTAATTACAGACTGAAATCTTTATTCAGACCTTAGATTGTCATTGTTCAGAAAATATTATTTGTGTGACACAAGGTAGTTGTATGAAAAATAGCTTATTATAAATTCTCTCTCCAAATACAATCTATTTATTTCCTTTTATAAGTAACTTGTACTGCATTGGGAATTATATTATACCTGCTGTCATAATTTAAAATATCTTAGATATTTTAGTAATTATAAAGATATTTTTATTCTATATTTAAAACACTATTTGAAAAATGGAGAGATCAATGTACTCATTTTACAAAGAAAAACATGTTATGAGATGTCTTTTGTTAAATGCTTAGATGATAGAGATACAAATCTTTAACAAAATAGTGTTAATTTGTTTCTATTAATCTACCTAACTAAATGCCTTAATATTCAAGAAATTCTCAATTAAAATAAAGTTCACTGGCTATTAGAGTAGTAAATATTAGAACACTACAAGTATTAATAAATGTAAGGATCACAAGAGAAGTAAATTTCTGATCACCATATTAAAAATGAAGTTATCCTTAATTTTTTGAGAAGCTTTATGCACCATTTTCCATAGTGGTTGTACCAGTTTACATTCCCACCAGCAGTGAATGAGGGTCCCTTTTTTGCCACAACATCCCCAACTTGTTATTACTTGTCTTGTTGATAATAGCTATTCTAGCAAGTGTGAGGAGGTATCTCATTGAAGTTTTTTTATCTTTATTGTTGAAAATATTACATATGTCCCCTTTCTCCCCACCCCCTTTGACCTCTCCCAACCTGCCCCCTCCCACCTCTCCAGGCCCTCACCACCCTATTGTCTGTATCCAGAGATCAATCAAAGGACTTGTATGCATGCATATAAGTCTAACCAATGGACACAGACACCAGGGGGGGTGAGGACATGAGTGGGGGGCGGGGGTTGGAGGTCAATGGAGGGATAAGGACATATATGTAATACCTTAATAAAGAAAAAAATTAAAAACAAATTATCTCCCATCTGGTTGCCTGCCTTCTTGTTTCTTTTGTCGGTTTATTTGCTGTGCAGAAGCTTTTTAGTTTGATACAGTCCCATTCATTTATTGTTGCCTGTATTCTCCTAGCCTTTGGGGTCAAATTCATAACATCTTCTCTAAGACCAAGGTCCATAAGTTTAGTACCTATGTTTTCTTCTAGGTAATTTATTTTTCAGGTCTTATATTTAGGTCTTTGATCCATTTTGAGTTATTTTTATTATATAGGGTTAGGATTAGTGCCATGCTAGATAAGAGCTGAGATACACAAGGAATAAGAGAGGAACATATTTACAAATATGTTGCTTCTCTAGTATGTGATAGGGTTGAACTTAAGAAAAACAGATTAAACATGTTCATATAGCAAACATTTTCAATAAGCAATTCTTCTCAATCCACTACAAAAATAAAATACTTATGTTATACTTGTGATATACCTAAACTGAAATCATTAGATTTCCTTCTTTTTGTGCCAAAAGGAACTGACACCTAAGAAAGCTTTTGAGTTCTTTTCAAACCAGCATTTCAAAGCTAGTTTGCTACCTGAAATCTAGATTTGACTTAGCTGATTCAACCACTGAGCTCAAAGATAGCCTAAATTGACCCAGTATGGTTTCCTGTCTTTAGATATATTGTGAAGCATCTGAGATTAATGGGAAACAATAATAAAAAGGTCTTGGGACCTGAAAACATCAATGAATGCAGTCAGCCAATTGAAGCTGGCAGTGGTTGGCCATGGTGTGATGCAAATACCGTATTTGCCGGTGTATAAGACAACTGGGCGTATAAGACGACCCCCTAACATTTCCACTCAAAATACAGAGTTTGTTATATACTCGCCGTATAAGACTACCCCCTCTTCCGCACACCTTCCACACACCAAATAAAAGGTAAAACAATATCAGATTTGATTTTAACATTTTAATTTATATTCAAATGCTTATGACATGCAGGAAAACTGTCACAAGGCTGTATGTAATCAAACATATACATAAAACAGTGCAAGTTTATTACCGGTAAACATACCGGTAATTCACTAAAGAAAACACACTCTATAGACTGGTACCGTAGATGCTTCTCAGGAACACAGGCAAGCAGCCCACAACCTAGAGGGACTGTCAATGATAGAAGAAAGAT
>NW_006383018.1:1234895-1239453 GCF_000327345.1 Myotis davidii | reverse complement strand
ATGGTATCGCGATTCGCTATTTGGCGCTATCATACTGTGTGTAGGGTCGGCTGTGTGCGATTTTGCAAGCGTGGTAAAAGCGCATAACAGCAAAATCGCATAACAGCCAAGCATACACCCAGCAGCGCTGCTGATGCCTGAACGGTATGTGGAATGAAGTGGGAGGGCATCGGGAGGCAACTATGGCACGGGGCAAGCACTATGGGCAGTCTATCTGAAGTGTACCTGGCGTATAAGACGACCCCCCCACTTGGAGGCATATTTTTCAGGGCCAAAAAATCATCTTATACGCCGGCAAATACGGTAAATTGCCACTGGCACTGAGCTGACTAGTGGAATAATGTTTGGTTTTTGCATATGGGCATATGTGCCTGAATGGTTAAGATCTACTTTTTTAACCCCTCCTATTCTAGTCCCTGCATGTCTTCTAAAAGTGAACACCAAGGAGGTAAAAAGACTTTTTCAGATTTGGAAAGCTAGGGAATTATAATTGTTAACTAGGGTAGTAGCAACGAGCTCATAATAGACTTCACTCTACTAAAAATTTCTTTATTCTGTCCCGACATGAAATTCTTACTCCTTAGTTATAAATATGCATGGCCAAGTTGGTTCATGGACTTATCAATAAGCCGTGAGAGGGAAATTCTAACTACAGAATCCAGATAAGAGATAGAAAGAGAAAATAGTAGGTATAGTCAGTCTATCAGTAAAGGGATGTCATTCATCAAAGTAAATAACACCCTCAACATTCCAAAACATCTTAGAATGGTAGTATACATTTCCTTAAAAAGAGAAAAGTACTATATATATAGATATAGATAGATATATATAGACATATATAGATATAGATATATAGATAGATAGATAGTAGGTTTATGAATATTATATGTATACATATATGTATACATCACATATAATTATATGTGTACATCACATATAATTATATATACATATATGGTATATGTATATAGTAGGTTTATGAATATTATGTATACATCACATATAATTATATATACATATATGGTATAGGTAATGGTAGAAGTAAAAATTACATATTAGTACAGTAAAAATTACATATTCAGAATAAAAGCTTTGGTATCAGACAATTTAGTTTCAGTCAGACTGTACTACTTACTGGTGTGACTTAGCACAATTTACTTAACTTCTCTATATTTCAGTTCCATTAGCTGCAAACTGGATTTAATAATAGTTATCATATCATATGGTTGTTCTGAGTAATGCTGACCCTTTAAAGCTACTATTTTCTAGGCACACATAAAGACTCAGTGAAAATGGGTTTTCTTATGGTTATCTTTATATGATACTAGGAGGGCAGTGGGGCGGGACTGGGCAAGATGGGCCAGACACACCCTGGAGCCAACCTCCCGTGCGGTCCTTCCCTGGCTGGCCACACCTGGGCTGGCACAGTGGCTCGAAGGGCTTCTGCGGAATGAGCAGGGTCTTTCCAGCAGGTGGGGTCCCTCAGCTTGGCCTGTGGGGATTGGACCAAAACTGGCTAGCCCTCCAACATCCCCTGAGGGGTCCCGGTGTGCAAACGGACACTCTGCAAAGTTGCTGTCATACAGGGTGTGGAATGCAAATCCAAGTGTTCAGAAAACCAGATTCAGGGCCGAGAGTGCCCCAGCAACAACGTAACCCACAGCCGAAGGTGGAATCATGTGGCCCCATGAGGAATTGGGCTTCCTCCTCTCTGGTTTCGGGGTGTGTCACCTGAGAACTGTCGCTGTCAAGTCACTGCAGCTCAGCAGCTCCTGCGTTGAGTGTCTGCCCCCTGGTGGTCAGTGTATGTCATAGCAACTGGTCAGACAGTCGGACACAGCATATTAGCCTTTTATATAGACAGATTAGACAAATTGTTAAGGAATTGCATGATTTCAATTAGTAAGTTTATTCTTAATTATGTCAATGCTATTTCTGGACTTAGAGTCTCCTCAACCAGTTGTTCCTTTCTCATATTTCTCTGTACTTATTATTCAACTAATAAGGGTCTACTGTGTGTGTATCACCACCAGATGAGGTGCATAGTTCTGTTGTGTTCATCTCATGGTTCATTCCATAATGTTCTATTCACAGAAATATTTAGTAGACTCTTATAAACTGAATGACCATGCTTCCATGCTTGATTGTAATTAAAGCTAGGACCATTATCAGAAACTAACCTTTTTGGAACTAAGTTGTAAAATTAAGAAAGATTTTTAAAGGAAATGCGAAGTTAAATATGGTATTCAGTAATCCATTGATATGCAAAAATGTTCCCAATTTTTTGTGGATTAAAACAATGATTTTTTTTATTTCCTAGCATGCTGTGGGTAGGGTGAACTCAGCTGAGTGGTTGTTCTGTTCCAGGAGGCATTGACTGGCATGACATTAGGTGCATTTCACTTGGCTGCAGGACTGGGTTGAAAAGCTCATCATGTGTCTTTTGCCCCACTATTCCTCCAGGTGTCCACTTTTTCTCTACATGACCAGCTTGGTTTTCTTCACAGCATAATGGTATCAGAAAAGATATACCACTTGCATTGCAGCTAAATACTGCCAGTGTGAAATGAAAAGCTTTTAATATTCTTACAGGCATTTCTTCTACTTTCTGTTTACAGAAACCAACAATAAGCCCAGCCTGAATTTAAGAAGAAGGAAAGTAGATATCACCTCCTAATGGGAAAGCAACACACACAGAAAGAGAAATAATTAATCATGTCCATATTTTAAAGCTCTGTCATAAATAGTCATTGCTTTAACAGATTTTAGAATATTATTTTAGTTATAACAATGAAAGCCAGAGTGATAATGTAAAATTATAAACATTATTTTCTGGTTTTTGTTCCCCACATTAAAAGTGGATAAGATTGAAAGATCTACACTGTTCACCAAAATTATTGCAACATTTCCTATTTCATTAGTCTAATTAGTGTACCTTTGTTTAACCAACACTTATTTACTACTGATTATGGGCCAGACATTGAACCAAACAGTCCTATATAATAAAAGGTCAACACAGGAGCTGTCCACTGGTGGTCAGTGTGCTCCCACAGGGAGAGCTCTGCTTAGCCACAAGCCGGGCTGATGGCTGTGAGTGGGCCTAAGCCATAGTTGGACATCCCCCGAGGGCTCCCGGGCTGCCAGAGGGATGTGTAACCACCAGCTTAGTCCCGATCCCTCAGGGAGCAGGCCTAAGCCAGCAGGTGGACATCCCCCAAAGGGTCCTGGACTGCGAGAGGGCACAGGCTGAGCTGAGGGACACCCCCCACCACCACCACCAAGTGCACAAATTTTTGTTCACTGAGCCTCTAGTTGATATATAAAGATGAATTAAAACAATGAAAGAATTCAAACTTACAATATTTATAGGGGATGTATAAAATATCCTGTATTACATTAATGTGAAAAGTATTATGATTTATGTAAGAGAAGGATGTCATAACTAAGAGGAGAGGCACAACATTCAGACTAAGCTTGGGGAAGGGTCAGCAAAGTTTTTCTAGCATAAATACCATTAGAACTGAGTCACAAAGACAGAGAAAGAAGCAGAAAAGGTAGAAGTGAGAGCAGGATCAAAGAAATGAGAGCCATGTAAAAGCACAGGAGACATAGGATCTAAAGGAAACTGGGCACTGGCCCTCCATCCTGTGTCAAGTGTGAGTCACAGAGAAGCTAGACATAAGTTTTGGCAGAAATAAGAGAGAAAAATCGGGTAGAAAGTTGAAGGAGAATTTAGGGTCACAGAAATTTTTTGTTTTTATTTTGGTTGCTGCTGTTGTTCAGGTTGACTTAAATCTTTTTATGGGCTGAGAAGAAGGATCCCAGAAGGAAACACAGTGTGAAGATTTTATTAATCACTTGCTATGTACCCTCTCAAAGCCCCTCATGTTCACCTAATTTCAGGTTCTTGGTCATTTGCTCCACCACACCTGCTACAGCAGTGACTGACTGTGAGTGAGCCCACATGGGCCCACGTGCCTGACACCAGCTGCAAACCTCTGGTTCTTTCCATTGCATCTCAGATGAAGCACAATCATTGGATCATTCCCAGAGGCTATCTAACAGGCCAGGTCATCCAGGAGTGTTAACATTATACATTGACTAATGGGAAACAGGAGGAAAGAGGACACCAACATAAATTCCCTCCTCATGCCCTCTGATGCATGTGTACCTCTTCAGTGGTTGATTTTCTGTGCAGCTTATTTAGAGATATGTCCTATGCCAAGGATCTGGTTTGTCTCTCCAGGAGCCAGCCACGTAGCATCATCTCATATTTGTTTCTCATTCTGCCTGGCCTTCCTCCCTCTTCTCTGGCCCTGAGATGGCACATCTCAATAACCGCATAACCACTTAAATCTTACCTCAGTTTCAGTTTTCCAGGAAACCACAACTGAGATAAAAATAGAATTCATAGCAGAGATAAGGCATGTATGCACTCATTGTTTTATTCATTGCAACAAAGTTTTATTGAATGCTCTTAGCTTATTATGCCAGGCAATTAAGCTCCCCATTTGAAATATGCAAATGAATTGGTAGTCCCTACCCTCAACACTGTTAG
>NW_006383018.1:1233637-1234875 GCF_000327345.1 Myotis davidii | reverse complement strand
AAGAGTGTATAAGAAGATATTCTTCATATTAAGAAAAAATATATGAATGCAGTAGCATGGAATTGCAAAGGGAGAGTGATCAATCCTACCCAGGGTGAGTGTAAGTATGATAGGGATGGGCAGGAAGCAGGAGGGAAAAAAGTCAATTTTTTTCAAAAGGAGATAACTGCTGATAAGAGTTTTAAAATGTAGTTCAATACAATTAGCTTCAAAGATAAAGGAGACAAATAAAACACTACCCCAAATATGAACTATCCAGAAATATACCCCCCCACACACACGTCTTGATAAACATCCCTGCATTCCCCTTCATCTTTTGATGAAAAGTAGTGTTGTCTTGAAATAAACCCCATAAAGCCTATCTGCTCATTGGACAAAGAGATCCAATGTTAAGCATAATCTATACTTAATTGTCACAATTAATATTTTAATATTTAGGGTTTTCATAAGACTGCTCATATAGACAGACAGACAGACATTCGGGAAATGTTTATACATCTTCCCATTAATAGTCTCTATCTCAAACTTTTTATTTCCTGAAACCACTGTTGAAAATATATACACCTTATAGCTGTAAAACAAACAAACAAAACGGATAGAGCTGAAAAATATTGGCACCATTAAGTCCACAGTTGTTGCTGTTGTGTTTCCCCAAATGCATAACGCTAACAGATTTATTTGCAAGGTCATTATATTTTTGGAACATCGCTGTGTTTCTCTATGCTATAACATTTCTAAAACTCTTTCAAAGGATACATTATTTTTATTTTACTATGAATATAATTATGGTCTTACTCTCAAAGATTTTGTCATATACAGTACTTGCCTCAAAGTAATTTACAGTATTCAATTGTGCCCTAAGACTTCAGGGACCACAGTATAGCTCATAATTTCAGCATTATTTATTACATATTTTCTGTATTTTTTATTTACTATAAAATATTCATCAACATCAATTGTATGTCCTATTATCTCTGTCCCATCTTAACTATTATCAACTCTATAAAAAGGTGGTCAGCATTAATCCCATATCAAGAATTATAACCCCATTTTATTCCTTGACTTGAAGTTATGAGAGTGCTTAAATTCACTTCCCTCACCCACCTAAAGTTACTTTCGGTCCTTTGCAAGAAAGGATAAAAGGTTTATCCAATTTAACTCTTACTGCCATAAGAGGCTTTAGACTTAAAAAACAACCTTAAGGCATGGAATTTAAGTAGGTAATACCATGTAGGAAA
>NW_006383018.1:1233233-1233539 GCF_000327345.1 Myotis davidii | reverse complement strand
GATTCCCTTGCTATTATGAATTATAGAAATTATGGGTTAGGAGGAATAGATAATTCTAGGTTAAGAAACCTCTGGACTCAAACTTACGGATTTTAAGCTTGGTTCCTAGTATTTTTCAAGTGTGAAAGTTTGGTTCGAATAACATTTCTAAATGACCAAATAACTTCATTTAAGCATATGCTATGCATTATATAAAGTTGAGGCAAAATACTTGAAGTTTAAATAACAGAACTCTTGTTAAGTGTCTAGCACACTGCCTAGCTTATAGTAAAAAAGGAAGTTAGTTAGCTATTATTTTTAAACAGG
>NW_006383018.1:1229164-1232526 GCF_000327345.1 Myotis davidii | reverse complement strand
TGAAGAGGAGAGGAAAACCATTGTTCAGTGATGGCCATGGGTCCTAAAAAGTTCCTTTCTATCCCAGGAAGAAAAGAGGACAGTTTATCAGTGTAGGTAAGAGGCAGTTGAATATAGTGAGCAAGAGCATAACGTTGGCGGCAGACTGCCGGGTTTGACTCTATAACCCAATGCCTAGCACGCTTCTCAGAGAACTGCATACTGACAATTTAAAAAGACACAACGCATCTTGTTCCTTCTCCCAACACTTGAAGGTGAGAAGGAAAATACCTAAAATATTTTTTTGTCTATTATTTGGCCTCTGCCTTTCACATTTAATAGGGTCAAACATGCTCTGAAAAGTATGAAAAAGTACCCTTTTTTCAGGACTTTTCATCAAACTTTTTTCAGTGCTAATTAGTTTATAGGCAGATGGTACATAAGTTATGCAAAAATTACCGAGGCGGCCTTTGTATAATAATCTAGCACATCTCTATATGCCTTTCTAAGGCACTTAGGATAGTGTTAAAAAAAAAAAAAGCATTGTCATGGGGCATCAGCCCACTTACAAGGTTCAGACAAGGCCCGATTGTAGAGGTTCAGCACCTTCCCACAGTCCACACACCAATGGGGCTTCACACTGATTAGTGTGAGCATAGTACACACAGTACCCACCTTTTACTTTTTTATTTATCATTTTACTTTTTAACCATCGTGTGCCTTTTACAGATTTTCTATAGGCAGCATTTTTTTATCCAACCTGACAATGTCTGCCTTATATTTTTTAAATTTATATTTAATGTAATTATTGATATATCTGGGTTTAAGTACACCATTTTGCTATATTTTTTTCCTATGTGTCCCAACTCTTCCCTGTTCCTTTTTCCTCTTTTTCTATCTTTTGAATTGAGAATTTTTTATAATTCTATTTTACCTCTTTAGCTATAACTCTTTTATTGTTGTTTTTACTGGTTGCTTTGAGGCTTAGATATATCCTTCATTTAACAAAGTCTACCATCAAGTGGCCATATACCACTTAGTAGGAGAACCATTTAGGAGTATGCATCCCTCTCTCCCCTCTAAACCTTTATAGTATGGTTTCATATTTTAAATCTATGGTATAAACTCTATAAAACAGTTTTATTAGTGTCGCTTTAAACAGTTATTTATAAAGGGGTTTAAATAGGAAAACATCTTTATATTTACTCACGTAGTTAACATTCCAATGATTTTTACTTCTTTATGTAGATTCAGATTTCTATCTGATGATATTTTCCATTCTTATAATGTGGGTCCAATGGTGAAGAATTATTTTAGCTTTTGATGTCTGAAACAGTCTTTATTTCAACTTTGTTTTTAAAATATGTTTTTACAAGGTAAAAAATTCTAGGTTCTGGTTTTGTTATTTCAAAGCAATTTAAAGATGCTATCCACTGTCCTTTAGCTTGCATTGTTTCCAAAGGTTTCTGTTTTCATTGTTATCTTGGTTCTGCTGTTCCATAATGTATCTTTTTACCTTAGCTACTTTTTTTCTTTCTTATCACTGGTTTTAAGCAATTTGATTATAATGTGCTTCAGAGTAGTTCTCTTAATGTATCTTTTGCTTGTTGAAGTTCTTGTATATGTGGATTAATTTTTATTATAGAAAATATTCAGGTATTATTTCTGAAGTACCCCCTCCTCAGGCACTTCAATTAAGCACATGTTAGAATACTTGAAGTTGTCCCACAGCACAATGCTCTATCTGTTTTTTTAGCCTTGATTGATACACTTTCTTATATTTTCCTCTTTTGTATGCCTTGTAATTTTTTCTTTTTTTACTGATTTCAGAGAGGGAGAGGGAGAGATAGAAACATCAATGATGAGAGAGAATCACTGATCAGCTGCCTCCTGAACCTCCCCCCCCCCCATTGGGGATCAACCCTGCAACCAGGGCATGTGTCCTTGACTGGAATTGAACCCAGGCCCCTTTAGTCCCCGGGCCAATGTTCTATCCACTGAGCCAAGCCGGCTAGGGCTGTAATTTTTGTTTGGATGTCATTCATTGTGAATTTTAACTTACTAGGTACTGAGTAGTTTTTATTCCTATAAATATTATTGATCCTTGGGCTGTGGAATGGTTGAATTCCTTAGAAATAATTTGATATTTTGGGGTCTTGCTTTTACACTTCTTAGGCTTTTCGTCTTGGGTAAATTTTACATGGAGACAAGAAGATTCTGAGTACCGTCCTCTGTGAATTATAAGTCTTTCCTCTCAGGCTGATAGGAACAGGCCCTATTCCCAAACGTTCTTTCCAATTATTTTGGGTGATTCTTTCCAAAATCGCACATGAAATTGATAGTATGCATTCTATTGAATAATCACAAGGGACCTTATGAAGATCTCATTTTCTGTCCGTGTATCTCTCCCCTCTCTGGTACTCTGTCTGACAAACATTGGCCCCTTTGGCTTCCCTGGGCTCCAGGCTCTAACTCAGGTAACTGCCAAGATCTACTTGGGTTCCTGTGCTAGGCCTAGAAATTTCCTCCAGGTAGTAAACTGGGGCATTCGTATGTCGAAAGAGCTCACTATTTTTCTTTCCCTCCTCGTAGCAATTTCTGTCTTCATTGTCTGATGTAAAATGTTTTGAGAATCATTACTTTAAATATTTTGACTTTTTAAATTTGTTTCAGACAGGGAAATTCAGTCAATTGTCTGAAGTGGAAGTCTTTTCCTTTTTTTTATCATTTAATCTGTCTTAACTTTGGGGGAAACCTCAGCATTCGTTTACACTCAAGTGTTTTGCTGGTGCATTTTTATTATATTTACTAGAGGCCCAGTGCACAAAAATTTGTGCACTCGGTGTGGGAGGGGGGTCCCTCAGCCCCGCCTGTGCCCTCTCACAGTCTGGGACCCCTCGGGAGATAACACCCTGCTGGCTTAGGCCTGCTCCCTGGTGGCAGAGGGCAGGCTCAATCCCTAGGTGCAGCCCCTGGTCGGGCTCAGAGCAGGGCTGATTGGAGAGTTGGGGCACCGCCCCCTGTCATGCACAGAGCAGGGAGGATTGGGAGGTTGCGATGCCACCCTCAATCACACTCAGGGTAGGGCCGATTGGGGGGTTGGGGCACTGCCCCCTGTCACGCTCAAGGCAGGGTCAATGGGGAGGTTGCAGCACCACCCCATGTCACGAACACATCAGGGCCCATCAGGGGGGTTGGGGGCTCTTACCCTGTCATGCACAGAGCAGGCCCCATCAGGGGGTTGAGGAGCTCCCCCCTGTCAATCACAGAGCAGGGCTGATAGGGGAGTTGGGGCACCGCCCCCTGTCACACACAGAGCAGGGCGATCAGGGGGTTGGGGAGCTCCCCCCTGTAAGGAACAGAGCAGGGTGGATAGGGAGGAT
>NW_006383018.1:1213266-1229108 GCF_000327345.1 Myotis davidii | reverse complement strand
GGGTCACACTCCCGTCAGGGTGGGGGTCCCCACTGGGGTGCCTGGCCAGTCTGGGTGAGGGGCTGAGGGCTGTTTTCAGGCTGGCGGGTGACTGAAGCTCCCAACCACTCCTTTTTTTTCTTTTTTTTTTTAATTCTGGGCCAGCTTTAGCTTTGAGGCTTGGCTCCAGCTCTAATGCCTCCGCTGCTGAAAATATGTTTCTGGCCTTTGCTTACAATGTTGCAATCCTGCTGGCTGAAGTCTGGCGGTATTTGTTACATAGTTTCAAACTGCAGGCTCATAGGCCTGCAGCCGCAGGTGGGGAACGTTGGTTTCCTCCGTCACTGAGGCTAGCAAGCCTCATGTTAGTTTCAAGCTGCCTGGCTGCTGGCCGCCATCTTGGCTGACAGTTAATTTGCATATTGCCCTGATTAGCCAATGGGAAGGGTAGCGGTCGTACGCCAATTATTATGTTTCTCTTTTATTAGTGTAGATAATGGAAGGCAAGGGTATGTCACATTCACCAGGCAAGAGTAGGAAGAGGACTTAACTCCACAAGTTTAAAATAACCTTGCCTTCATTGAAATTATTATTTTGAAATATTTATTTTAATTGAAATGGCTTGGAATAAATACTAAAGACCAACATACATTTTTACACATGCTCTTAGCCAAAACACAGAGAAGCGATTAAACATACATTTTTAAGAACTAATTTTAATGAGTTACTTTTCCTATTCTCACATTTGTTAATCATTTTATTCACATCTTGTTCCCTATTCAGTATTTACAATAAAAATATAAAGTGTTAGATTGAACCTATCATTATTTTCTTAAATTTTTCACTACTTAACAAAATGAAACTTATCAAATGTTCCATTTGAATAGACAATATTCTTTCCTAATGATCAATGTTGAGTTGAACTTTATTAGGATCGTCTGTTCAATTTGAATCATGGTAAGTGAAGTGAGATATGGGAAAACAAAATTGGCGTGTGTATAGAGGTAAAAGCAAAATAAATCACTGACGTGCTGAGAAATGTGCTTGATGAGGAAAGGCTAAAAGATGAAGTGTACATGCCCAAGAAAATTGAAAGGAAACTTAATAGCACATTGCATGAATATGAAGGAATATTTTATGGGTGGCAGTGAGCAGCTATTTTGTTTGTAAATTGAGGGCAGAACTTCAATAGTCCCCTAGCTGATCATCCTGTCACATGCCTCATTTTCTTCACGCTATGACCTATCTTACACAGGGTTGGAAAAACAGGATCACTTAAAGGCCATTTTCATTCATTTCTCTCCTATTCCTGAACTTCCAAGGGCTCTGACTCATTGCAGCAAATCTAGACTTGCAACAACTACCATCCAAAGCTCTCCAGCAAATAATGTTATATTTTTTGTCATGGTTCAATATTTCCTAAACTAGCTGGTCTATTTAAGCCAGACTTTTCTATGCCATAATTCTAGACCTCTCTTATCTCCAAACCTTCTTCCCATTTTTCACCCATCCGCATGCCTTTCCCCGTCCTTCCTATAAACAATGCCCATAATTTCTAAAATTAGACACAAAATTGTTTTTTTTAAAAAAATACGTTTATATTAAACATTATCTAAACCTAAATCTAAATTACCATCATTTCAGCTTTCACCATTTCTTCCATACTTTAAACCTATCAATAGGTTTATTGATTTCAACTGGTTGTAGGGATTGCTCCCTGCACAGAACCAGGGGGAACCATGAGGCATGTAACCTGTGAATGCACGCCCTAGGCCTATGCCTGCACACCTGAGCAGCCGTAAGTGTAGGTCTGCCTCTTACCTTTTATTTCTTCATCACTGATAATTCTCCCACTATTCATTTACTCCTGCGGCTGATATTTAAAGCCTCCCCTTCCCCCAGCCCCAAAACAGATACTTTCTGCCTTATTATATTTTCTTTCTCCCTGTTTTACCATCTCAGATTTCATGCTTTTAACGAAGGCTTCCTCAAGTTTGGCATTATTGACATTTGGGATTAGGTGACTGTGTTGTTGTGGGGGATGTCCTGTCTATATTGTAGGGTGTTTAGTAGTATTACTGGCCTCTCCCCACTAGATTCTATAGCATCCCGTGCCCTGTAAGAGCTAAAAATGTCCAGCCATTTTCAAATACTCTTGTGGGGGCAAAATCACTCCTGCTTGAGAACCACTGCTCTAGCCACACCAAATTAGTAATAATTCCTCAACACTACATGCTGATTCATGTGTCTGTGCCTCTATCAGCATGATTTCTTCTCCCCTTTATAGTCTTCTTGTATGTGAAAGATTGAAGAACTTCTGTTCATACTGAGAAATGAAACCAACAAAGAAACAAAGCAACTAACAAAAATTACCACAATATGAATCACAGTAGTTTAGGTCACTACCCGGAGGAAGCATAACAGGATCCCTAGGCAGAATTTATCATACTCTTCTCATTGCTATTATACATGTAGATGGTGTGCATTTTCCTGTTGCTTTTCTTCATTACATTTCCTCATAATTTATTTTACTTAAATCCATCTTACCTAATGGAATATGAGGGCTGTGAAAATAATGTGAATCCAAACCATCCCTGTAGCCCTATGCCAGGCATGTATGTACTAGATAGTTACTGAAGAAAACATTTAATATGACCTTTTCTCCTGATCAAAAAACCCATACACACATTATTCCAAGCTTAATGAAAGCCTTTAGTATTCATTTTATAAATTTATAACCTTATTAGAATTATAATTTTATAACACTAGTGGTTTAAAAATTAAGCTTTAAAACTCACTATCTAAAAAAAGAAATGGTTTAAAAAATAAACCTCAAATGTTAAATTTTTTTTAAATTATTGAAAGAAGGAATCTTTTTATTTCTTAACAAAACTTTTATTCAAACAATTATTTTTTACTGGATACTAACATAATTGAGAAAACTCTTATACTCACAAGAATGAGACTGGATAATATTAAAATGAATATAATTTTTCTGAACAATTTTTCCTGTTTTACTTTTTACTTCATATATGTGAAATTTAATTATGCATTCTAAGATATAGGCCATTTTGGTTAATTTAATAAACTTCAGACTAAAAGCATCTTTTAGTTTTCCAGATCCTATGTCAAATTTAAAATATTACTTGGTTATAACCTTTACAAAAATCGAAGAACTGTTTCCAGTTTCTTTGCTGTCATTTCTATTTTTTTTCTAAATTTCTAGGGCAGTATTTGTTAGCTGCATGCCCTTTAATAATTGTGTGCATATAAAGTATATGTAACTATCTGATTATGCACACACACATGCATAGATATAGACACAGACACAGACACAAAGACACAGACATAGACACAGACATAGTCACAGACATAGACACAGACACAGACATAGACATATAGACATAGACATATAGACATAGACATAGATATTCAGGGGCACATAGAGACACATACCGCTGATTCTTTTTTATCATCCCAGAGAACAGAATGTGAAACTAAGGAGCAAATGGGCCTCCATCCTTTCTGTGCCTCCTTGCTTTGGGAAAGAAGTGTTCTGAGTAACTGAGCTCCAATCCCAGGTCACCCTGCTGCCATTAATATCTGACAGTGCTAAGCTTCAAGACTTCCAAAGCGAGTGTGTGGATAAATGTCTATTTGCATATTCTGACTAGCACATCCCAAAAGGTCCTGAGGAAATACCAGATAACATGCTTTTTTTGGATCTTCTTATCCCTGCCTTTTGATTCCTCCCCTTCGCAGGGGCTCCACAGACTTCAGAAAGCTGGAGACTTTCTGGTTTCACCTGGAGATCCTTCCTTCATGCTTATTCTTTTGTGGCAGACAGTTGTTTCATCTGAGCTCAAATGAGCACATCTAATACTGGTGCATTGATTCTGTGGGAGGTTTTATGAATACAAAGTACATTAGACTCAGCTCCAGCATATCATTCTCCAAAGGATGCTTATTTGGGAATTTAAAACAAAAAGAGACTTAATGTCATGAATAATAAAATAAAAATAATAGTGAGCAATTAAAATATGATTGCACAATGTTATCTCACCGTCAGCATATCTTTGACCACTGGTGCCTTTCTGAACTGGAAGTTGGTGGTATTCCTAAGCCAGAGACTTAAATCAGCTCTCAGGCCACTGTATTGATTACTTTTCTCCCTTTCCTCCTCTTTTCTCCTCTTTAGCTCTTTTCAGTGTTACAGAGGCTTACACAAAAAAAGAATTTTATTTGTGCACTAAACAAATATTTATTGCTTACAAGATTCTAGGGTCTGACTAACAGAGATGAAAAAGACCTGGTACCTGTTCCTGAGGGCCTCTCTGTTTAGAGAGAAAATAATTACACCAACAGATCAATTGCAAACTAATAAGTTCTGTAATAAGAAGACAGAGAAGAGGTTGATGGAAGGCTTGAAACATGGGAAGACTTGTGTACTGTTTTTGCACCATAATTAAGAGTTTTCTTGGCAGGAAAGGAGGAAGAATAAGAGACAAAGCCTTAGCAAAAGTCAGCAACTTAGAATAACCAGTCCCATTTGAGAAATGATAAATACAATTTATGGACCATGCCCCTGGGTTACACTGGCAAATGTTATAGGACTGCCTATTGTCTCTGGACTTGAGAGAGCTACAGTGATCAAGGTTCCCAGCTTATTCCTCAGGGCAATGCCCTCTGAGTCAGTGCCAGGCTCTCCACCATGTACTAAGATCCATGTGGAGAAGAGTGGCACTTTTTTGTGTAGTTTATGTCATTATTTGTCCAATTTAGTGACTGCTCAGTTAACTTATTCAGTTCAGTCTCATCCCAGTTTAAAATTATCCCTAGGAAGATAATTTAATTTCATGGAAATAGGTAAATATCCATCAAATAGTATTGAGTTAAATATTTTTTTTAATTTGATGCTCTATAGATCTACTTGCTCAAGTCACTAAAACCATCTGAATTTCAATTTTATCATCTACAAAATTAGAATATTAATAAATTCTCATTATTATCTACATTAATAAAAGAGAAACATGCAAATTGACTGCCCCTCCGCTATGCCCACGAGCCAATCAGAACAATATGCAAATTAACCCAACAAAGATGGCGGTTAATTTGCATGCACAGGCATGGAGCAAAGACTGAAGACAGCATAGAAGGAAGCCAACCGCTGCAGAAGGGAGCAAAGCAGCTCATAAAGGAACGGAGCCGAGGCAGCGAAGATGGGAGTGGAGCTGAGGAAGCAGACACAGGAGGGAGTGAGGCAGCAGAGACGGGAAGGAGTGAAGCAGTGGAGATGGGAGGGAGCGAGGCAGCAGAGAAGGGACCAGGCTTTTCTCCCTTCTCTGCTGCTTCGCTCTGGCCTCAGGAAGCCCTATTCTTACAGGAATCTTCCTGCAATGGGCCTCTAGTATGAGGAATAAGTGGGCTAAAAGTATAAAGTGCTATGATTCCATGGTAACTAATTAGATGGTGGAATTATAAGCAGTGGTGTTATCTACAGCAATAATATAATTAAAACTAGAGACCTGGTGCATGAACTCATGTACCAGTGGGGTCCCTCAGCCTGTCTTGTGGGATTGGGCCAAAATCAGCTCTCCGACATCCCCCAAGGGGTCCCAGATTGCAAGAGGGCACAGGCCAGGCCGAGGACCCCCATCAGTGCATGATCAGGGCTGATGAGGGGCGTGGGAGGGCTCCAGGGCATGTCTAGCCCATCTCACTCAGTCCCAATTGGCTGAACCCCAGCAGCAAGCTAACCTATCAATCAGAGTGTCTGCCCCCTGATGGTCAGTGCACATCATAGCGAGTGGTTGAATAGCCTTAGCATATCATTAGCATATTATGCTTTGATTGGTTGAACAGATGACCAGACACTTAGCATATTAGGCTTTTATTATATAGGATAAATCCCTTACTAGATTATTTCTCCAAAAGATTCTTTCAGCTTTCAGAACATTCCCCATCTTTTGTTTAAGAATCACAGCAAACTTTATGGCATATGCTAGATTAGCTATTTCTTTAAAAAGTGAGATAAACATCCTAAATTCTTCTGACAATTAAAAGATTACAGAAATTATGAGTATAGACACATTTCAATGAAAATTTTTTCTGTATTACAGAATCACTACAATTATTTCTTGATGGTAGGCATGTAAAAGGAAATGTAAAAATGTTCGAGTTTTCAGGACTAATTTGCAATAATTGTATTATATTTTGAAAAGGTGCTGTGTGTGTTTCCCCAACAAATTCGGGTTAGAGATGAGATCATTGGTGCACAGCAGTCCAATTATTTCTTTTTAAGTTCTTTTGAAATAACAGGGCCCAAGGAACCTCTGGACTCTCTTTTCTAAGTAAAATGGCATTCCGTTAAAAAGTGCCGGGGCCCAGGAACATTGGATTTCAGAAACAGACTACCTAATTAAGTAGCTTATGTGCAAGGGAGATCAGGTGGCAACCTTCCTTAATTGATTTTTAACAATTCTGTAGCTGTAGTGCTACCATTTGTGCAGCTGTAATTAAAGGCCCAGTGTTTCAATTTCCACTCTTTCTTTCCTGACCTGTTCACAAGTGCCTGCTGCAGGTTGAAGCCCACAGTGCTAGCTTTATTAATAATGAATTTGAGAAATAACTGTGATAGAATTTATGTTCCCTCAACAGATTTGGCAGTGTTCCCCTCCATGGGAGAGCAGATTCTGTAATCTCACTTCCCAGCAATGGCAATACTGAAGCAGAATGAGTGGGAGCTAATCAAATGGAACCAACTCACTTGGCTGGTTCAATTCATTTACAGAATTGATGAGAACCCAACAATATTTTGTCTTGCTATTCTTAGGTCATTAAGACAATCTTTGGAAAAATCAGACAGAAAAAAAAGCTCCAAATTTGTGTTTGATTGGCCCTATATTGAAAATATAAAACTTGAGATGAATTTGGAATAGGATATGACTCTTCTATCCAAATATTTGTATTTTATCACTTAATGAAAACGTATATTATTTATCTTGTTTAGTCTAATCAGAATGTAGAGCATGGCTGAAACTATGACGTGCTCCTATCAATTAAATATCTGAAGTAATAAAAATAATCATATATGTCAGCTAGACATGTATAGTAGGCAATCAATAAACACTCTATTACTTCAGTGTTTAAATAGCTCCTCCTAAAACATATAACATGTTCAAATAACAATAAAGCCCTATTAAATACAATTTAGGCAGAGGAAATTTTAAAGGCAATTCAAGATTTAACACTGCTTACAATGTTTATCAAGAATACCCAGAGTTATCCATACTGTGAAGTGTAAAGGCACAGTCCCCAATGTTGCCCTGAGTTTAGAGGGTTCCCCAACCCACTTTCAGGTTTAGTAATTTGCTAGAAGAGCTCATAGAACTGACTGAAAGCTCATAAACTACTGATTACTATAGGGAAATATATACAAATTAATATCAGCCAAAAAAGAGAGACACAAGGACAGAGTCTGGGGGGTTTCAAAATATGAAGCTTTCATTGTCTTCTCCTGGCATTGACATGAAGAAACAATGTGCACATAGTATTGCCAAACTAGGAACCTCATCCACGATTTTGTGTCCATAGTTTACATAGACACTATAATAGACTAGAGCGGCGGTTCTAAACTGTGGGTCGCAACCTCTTTGGCAGTCGAAGGACCCTTTCACAGGGGTCTCCTAAGAACATCCTGCATATCAGATATTTACATTATGATTCATAACAGTAGCAACATTACAGTTATGAAGTAGCAACGAAAATAATTTTATGGTTCGGTCACAACATGAGGAACTGTATTTAAAGGGCCAGAAGGTTGAGAACCAGTGCACTAGAAGCCTAGTGCATGAAATTCGTGCACTGTATGGGGGGGGTTGTCCCTCAGCCCAGCCTGCACCCTCTTCAATCTGGGACATCCCTCTTGCAATCAGGGACTGCTGGCTCCCAACCGCTCACCTGCCTGCCTGCCTGATCACCCCTAACCTCTGCCTGCCAGTCTGATCACCCCCTAACCACTCCCCTGCCAGCTTGATCGATGCCTAACTACTCTCCTGCCAGCCCAATTACTCCCAACTGCCCGCCCCTGCTGGCCCAATCACCCCCAACTGTCCTCCTCTGCAGGCCTGGTCCCCCCCAAGTGCCCTCCCCTGCCGGCCATCTTGTGACCACATGGGGGCGGCCAGCTTGTGCGAGGGGATGACAGTCAATTTGCATATTACCTCTTTATTATATAGGATAGCCATGACTGATTGATTTAATTGCTCACATGTTGAACTCAGTCTTTAAGTCAACTGACACCATGTGACCCAAAGTCCCCACCCTAGATCACAATGTTTCTCAATCTGGAGGGGCCAGACCCACCCTACAGTTCTTGGTAGGATGACCCATACACAGGTCCAGTATACACAGGCCCCCACTAAACAAAGACATTTCTATCAAGTATGTAATAGACTATCTCCCAAAGGCCAAATATTTCCTTGGGAAAGGCAAATTCTTAACTACATGATAAATATTACTGATTCTTTTTGTTAAATCTATGTGTGGAGTTAGAGACAATACATAGTAGATAAGTGTATGGTGATATTTCTAGTTTTATCCACTGTGACTTTCCTTAACTAAGACGGGATAATCAGACACTATCAATATTCTATTCCAGCCGTGGGCAAACTACGGCTCGTGGGCTGGATTCGGCCAGTTTGAAATGAATAAAACTATTGAAAAAAAAAGACCGTATCCTTTTATGTAATGATGTTTACTTTGAATTTATATTAGTTCACACAAACACTCCATCCATGCTTTTGTTCCTGCCCTCTGGTCCAGTTTAAGAAACCATTGTGGCCCTCGAGTCAAAAAGTTTGCCCACCCCTGTTCTATTCCCTAGCAGTCTATGACTATTTTGTCTATATAGTTTAATGCACAACCTTCTATTCTTGAGCCTTATAGAAATATTTTAATCCCAAGCTATTTTATTTTAGTCAGTCAATTTTGTTTATACATCCATGTCTACCCAGAGCTGTTCTCCCCTCCCCCCACCACCACTGGGAAAGCTTTTCATCATACCACTTTGCACTTTCCCCAACCTCCCCAAACACAAATACAACAAAACTAATTTTTGGTTCTCCCTTGTCTAATTTACTGACTTCTCAGTTAACTTATTCAGTTCAGTCTCATCTTAGTTTAAAATTTTCCCTGAGAAGGTAATTTAATTCAATAGAAATAAGTAAATATCAATCAAATAGAATTCAGTTAAATATTTCAGGAATCCTGCTAACTAAGTCTGACCAATTCTAACATGTGATTACCAATATTCCCATTTCTAAGAGGAATTACTCATAAGGATTAACATTTTCAAAACTAACAAGATTATGTTGTACTACTCTGAAAATAAATATAATACTATAAATATTTTATAAATACTTGTTATGAAAAACAAAACTGTATATTATTATTCTTCCATGAAAGGTTCCATTTAGAATATCTTTATCCAGATGGGGAATACTCATTAGCAGAGAATCTGACAACAGGAAGGAAAAAGCAGCCAAACAAACAAATTACCTTAATGACAATAATCATTAGGAAGGAAAGGAAACTCTTTAGATGAAGAAGTGATTGCAGGGTTGAGGGCGAGAGCAGAGATTTGCCGTAAATGGAGCTGAAAACACCCCAGTGTGTGTGGAAGACTGCAGGGGTGCTTATTCTGTGCCAGAACTTGGTTCCAGCCTGTAGTTATATTGTTTTAAAAAAATATGTCTCCTATATGGATATCAATTTGCGTTATGCTTCTCTATAGGATTCTCTAAAATGCTTTGGCACTCACCATGCAGAGGACAACAAGGAGTCAGCGCTTTCAAAAATCTTGAGGACAAATAGCTGTGTTAGGAACTTTAGTCTAATGGAAAATGGCTAAGACTCACAGAGCCGAATTACAAATGGTTTCAGTATAAGAAGGAAGGTATATGCTATGTATATATATTTCATTTAATCCTCCTGACTATCCTATAAGTTGGAGATTATTATATCTTTTTTTATTTTCAGATGAAGAAATGAGGTGCACAGGGATGAAGAATCTGCCCGAGGTTAAGCTGTTAAAGTGGCCAGTGAAGGATCCAATTCCCACTTTAGAGTACTCAAAGACTGTGTTCTCCCCATACTCTTGTCTGAAGTATTGCAGAATCACACCAAGATGGCTCACCACTGTGGACATAGTATTCTGAATAGCCATATTGGTGAAACTGGTTATTATTTAAATGTTTTTCCTTGAGGCTATGAAGGGTGGACATGCTAACAGTTTTTAGAGAACAAGGTGGTCAGCCTGGCTTCATATCTCTAATCTGCCCCTAACTGTGCAACCTTGAGCATATTACCCAATTCTCTGAACAAGACTTTTCCTCCTAAGTGAATTAGGTGAAATAGAAGCAACTTCAAAGGTCTGCTGTACATATTAAATAAGACAGGTAACAGAGTGCGAGGCACAGTGCCTGATATTAGGGGTGGGACAGCTCAGCAGCTTTTCAGGTTGCCAAATACTAGGGACCCCATTAGTATAGCTGATTAGAAAATTTGATGCTAGGAACCCAGGACTTTCTATAAAGGTCCTTAAATTGCAGACACAAATAAATTGAACCCAGTCCTGCCCAAAATAATGTTAGAGATAAGCGATGCCTACATTAATCTATTGCCTCTACTTTTTTTTTTAAGCTAACAAGAAGTTGAGAATTGCAATGATAACAACATTAAAACCATCCAACTATCAGACACTGAAGACAGAAGGCAGTTAACTGACATTGACCTGAGGGTATAGGTCTAGTTACAGTTAACTGAAAGACTGAACTCAAGAGTGCAAGGTTTGGTTTTACTTATAATACTTTTAGCTCTACTTGTTATATTAGTGACTGCCTACCATTACTTATTATAACAAAACAGCTAATATGAATTAAACACTTACCACAAGTTTCTTATGAAGCAACTTCTATTATCTCAGTCTTATAGATTAGGAAACAGGCACCTAGAGATTATAAGGATTGCCCAAGGGCTACAATGTCAGAACCAGGGAAATGTGAGCCTCGGCTCTCTTACTATTGCAATGTATTGGTTCTCTAAGGTGGGGGTGGGGGTGGGGGGCACTGAAAATGTAAAATAAAAGACATTAAATCTATTAACATTTCCTTAATGGTATAGGTAAAAAATCCATATTTCAAACTCTGAAAAGTAAAGTATATACTTTTTATTTATAAAAATTACTTCTAATGCCCCTCTAAATAAAATTCACGTCAGAAAACACTGTGACACATAGGGGGTCCTATGTGTCTCAGCCTGGTCTTGAAAACATAATAAATTTTCAAAATTGTAGACAATACAAGTAAGCAAAATTTAAAGTCTACATTTGCCTTTGTTTTTAATCCGATTTTTCATAGAGTTCTTTCTCCCATTCCCAAACTTGTGAAAAGTTTCATATATACAGAAAAGTATATTGAAATAATAGTACAATAAGTACCCATCCATACACTCTCCATCTGGATTCGTCAACAGTAGTATTTAGCCATAAATACTTTCTTTCTCTCTACACACACAGGTATGTGTGGGGTAGGATGGTGTTTTATTTTGTTTTTCTTTGACTTGCGGTGCCATTTGAAAAAGTTGTAAACGTGGTATTTCACTTCCTTAAGAATAAGGAATTAGCCCAGCCAGTGTGGCTCAGTGGTTGAGCATTGACCTATGTACCAGGATGTCACAGTTTGATTCCCAGTCCGGGCAAATGCCCAAGTTGCAGGCTCAATCCCCTGTAGGAGGCATACAGGAAACAACTAATCAATAACTTGCGGTGCCATTTGAAAAAGTTGTAAACGTGGTATTTCACTTCCTTAAGAATAAGGAATTAGCCCAGCCAGTGTGGCTCAGTGGTTGAGCATTGACCTATGTACCAGGATGTCACAGTTTGATTCCCAGTCCGGGCAAATGCCCAAGTTGCAGGCTCAATCCCCAGTAGGAGGCATATAGGAAACAACTAATCAATGATTCTCTCTCTATCATTTACGTTTCTATCTCTCCTCTTTTCCTCTCTGAAATCAATAAAAACATGTTTTAAAAAAGAAAGAGTAAGAAATTAATTTGGTGCCTTATTGAAAATATTATTTTGATTTTCTGTATCCTAGTTTCATAAGTGAGTCAAAATCAAGAGGATACTCAAAGTGTATAATCCTAACTGATTCATAATTAGCATATGAATAGAATAACCTTGCCTGTAACTGCTTGCTAGAGAATCTGTGAGTCTTTAGTAAAGTTCTCCTGTCACAGTCAAGGACTATCATCCTCTTCAAAAGAAAAAAGATGTGCAAATCACAGGGTTCCTATATGTTGAATTCAAGTAGAGCTCAAATCTCTCCTGTGATTTGCCATCGTTTTCACAATTATGTCTGGTACCCAGAGGTGCACTTGCCCAGCACTGCAGCATTTGTATGTGGAAAGGAACACCCACAGCTCCCTCCACTTTGTTTAATATTCAACATATGAGTCTTAAAACTCCAATAAACAAGTACTGCTGTTTAAACATTAAACAATCAATATTCCTCAGTGTTTACTCACTACTTACACAAAAATAAAAATTTGTAAGATTGACAAATTAAATCTCATAAATTTACTAGAGGCCCAGTGCATAAAATCCGTGCACCAGTAGGGTCTCTTGTGGCTGCCGGCCGGGGCCTCCCTTCATACCTGCCTTGACCTGGAGTTGCCCATTCACCTGCTCCTCCATCCCGTCATGGCCCCGCTCTCATTGGGGCCATCAGGGCCAGCAGTTCCTCCACTGCCACTCTGCCAGCACTGTTGCCGATGCCCGCCATGTTCCACACCACCCCTGATGGTCAGCACATGTCTAACTCCTGGTCAAACTCCTCCCGCTCTCATTGGGGCCCATCAGGGCCAGCAGTTCCTCCACTGCCACCCTGCCAGCACTGTGCTGCTGATGCCCGCCATGTTCCATGCCACCCCCTGATGGTCAGCACATGTCTAACTGCTGGTCAAAGTCCTACCCATAGGGACAATTTGCATATTAGCCTTTTATTATATAGGATTACTATCTTAGTAGAATAATATTGATATTTGATTTAAAATATTTCTAATTTGCATATTAGCCTTTTATTATATAGGATTACAATCTTAGTAGAATAATATTGATATTTAAAATATTTCTAATAAAAATTCTTTTAAACATAGAAACCATTGTAAGATTTATACAAAACATAGCAGATTTTGTCATAGAGAAAGAGAAAAGAAGTTACACAGTGCAGACTTTGAGCCTACTATCTGGGGCCAAAAAATTCTGACATTTTCCACTTAATAGCTGTGTGACTTTAGGGAAACTGAGCCTTATTTTCTACATCTATAAAAAAGAAGTTATCATAATATTTATCATATTGTCCTATTGTGAAATCAAATGAACCAAGATTATCTTTGCAGAGCTTTGATAACAGTATGTGTTAAATGTTACCTACATATACAATATCACAATTATTAGAGAGGCAATTTTCAAACTTTCTGGTCTCTAAACCCCTTTATTGAGAATTTTGAAGACGTTTTGCTTAAATTGGTTACATTTATCAATAATTATGTCAGCATATACAGAAAAAGTAAATTCAAAAAATTTATATTTGGTTTCTCTTTTAGGATATATTGTCATCTTGTTTACCAGTAATAACTATACATATACAGTAAGTCCTCACTTAAAGTAACTGACTATAACTTTAAGGAATTTCATAGCAAAATCAATTTTACTATAAGCTAATTCATATAAACAAGCATAGCTAAATATCGAGTCAAAAAGTTTGCCCACCCCTGAGCTAATTCATATAAACAAGAGAAAAGTTTCTATGGCATCTCATCAATGTTATAAAAAACAACATTGAATGAAATAATGTCATTTGAATACTTGATGGTATGTACTTATATATACATATACTTAAATATTAAAACAAAGATAAATGCATATGTAGAATAGATGTATACATGCATTCTATTCTACTTTTTAAATTCAATGAAAACCAATAACTACTATCAAATTATCCTTTTTTTGGCATCACAACTACCCCACATTTTATCTTGGTCTTTTATTTGAATTTCATTTTGAACTCATGGCCTTTTATAGACTTGAGTTTGCAACAGCATGGATAAAACTGGAGAGCATTATGCTAAGCGAAATAAGCCAGTCAGAGAAAGATAAATATCACATGATCTCACTCATTTGTGATATATAATGAACAACATAAACTGATGAACAAAAACAGATCCAGAGACAGAGAAGCACTGATCAGACCATCAAACCTCAGAGGGAAGGTAGAGGAGGGTGGAGGTAAGGGGGGGAGATTAACCAAAGGACTTGTATGCAGGCATATAGGCCTAACCAATGGACACAGACACCAGGGGGGTGAGGGCATGAGTGTGTGTGTGTGTGGGGGGGACACATATGTAATACTTTAATCAATAAAGAAAAAAAAAATAGAAGTATTTCAATTACTTATGACTTCAAGCATACATTTTTCAACTCTTCCTTCTTCAGTTGTATTCTTTGTCCATTCTCTAATAGTCTTGGCATTTTTTAAAAATATTTTTTACAGATACTATTTTTTAAAAAAACCTTACATGAGAATATGTTTTGTTTATTTACTAGCATTTTAGAGAGAGAGGGAGAAGTGAGAGAGAGAGAGATACATCAGTTGGTGCCTCCAGTATGTGTTTTGACTAGTAATAGAATTTATGTGCTCCAACCAGGAATCGAACCCACAGCCTTTAGGTGTACAGTACTGGGTAATGCTCTACCCAACTGAGTCACCTGGCCAGGGAAGTCCAGGAATTTTTTAAAGCTTTCATGCTTTTCTGAAGTAATGAGAAGTTTTATGCCCATTTTGACTGGTCTCTGTCCTAGAACAGAATCAAATCTCTAAGAAGCTCTGGTTCTCTTTTTTGTGACTAGGATTAAAAATAAAAATCTTGGCACTTGGCTTTTTTTTTTAAAGGAACTGTTTATTTTCTGTCAATGTTATTTTCATTTTCCGTTTAAGCATCTGTGGAAGAACAGCTTAAGGAACAGCCCTCAGTGGTTGTCCCTACCTGTTCATTAGCCTGAGCAGTGGGAGCTGCAGACCAGTCTTCAGTGGCCGGCTCATGCTCAGACTTCAATAGGAAGCTGCCAGATACACAGGGCACCTGCGTCCCTGCAGACCAGCCGGGTCCCTCAGGTTGAGCAGCAGTGCACTTGGGAGCTGAGGCAGTCCATCTGCCTGGGATTTCCCCCCTGGTCACATTTCCCAGCAGTGGCTGCTCTTCCTTTTCCACCTCTTCCACTTCATTGTGATGGGAACCCAGAACAACACCTATGGACCCCTCTCTGGGTGTCACCTTGTACAAAATGCTGCTGCTGAACTCCATGGAGAGCTGGTGACTTCTATAGTCATCAAAATTATATTCTATATTGTTCTATGACAGTTGGCAAGTATTTCCTCATCCTTTTCATTAGAAATGTATTATATGAATGTACTTCCCAAGGGCTACATAGTAATTAAAGTATAGGAGCTAGGAGACTGAATGAGGAAAAATAAATTGTTTGATAAACAGAGCATCTTATATTAATGCAATATCAAATTTCAACTTAATGTTTCGTTAAACCCACTTTATTAAAGTATAATTTATATACGATAAATTGCACACATTTTAAGTGTACACTTCTACAAGTTTTGACAAATATAAAAGCCTTTCATACTAAGATGTCAATCAAGAGAATCTATCAACTATTATAAAGTAAGTGTCACCAAGGGGACTGTAATTTTCCTTAAAAACTTTCTATTACTCTAACTCCACTGTCATATATC
>NW_006383018.1:1208684-1212977 GCF_000327345.1 Myotis davidii | reverse complement strand
GAAAGAAGAAAAGTGATTTTGGCCTAAGTGTAGGAATATGTAAACAGTACATAAAGTCAACTAGGTCCCTCTATTTAACCATGTTCTTGCCACCAAAACCCCGAGAAGGCACTTCAAATCTCTGGCTCTCATTTTCCTCACCCTAGGAAGGATGTATAAATACAAATTCAATTATTCTTAAACCTTTTGTTGTTGTTGTTGTTTTTGTTTTACAAATAGCACACACAATTTGGGAAGCTTGGCCTTCCCATACAAGGCCAACAGAATTAAGGCACTTCATTAAGTTAAAGATGAAACAGACATTCAAATAGGATGACAATGAATTTTCCCCCATTATATTATTAGCAGAAATAATGAAATTAAAGCCATAATGCCCTCCTAGAATTAGTCTTTCTGAAACTCTCAGACTCTAAATCCCTATCTCCTTTATTGGTCCTAACATTTTCTAAAAGCTGAATTTCCACCTTCTTCATCTTAATATCATAACACCCTAGAAACAGGCCAGGCTCATATAATCACTCAATTTTTAAAAAGTAATTTAACTTCAGAACCTCAGTTAATCTTCACTACCACCTTAAAAAAAAAAGAAGCTATTTTCAATCCACTTTACTGATTGGAAAAATAAAATTAGAAAGGTTAAGTACTGCCAAAATCCCACAGATTATAAATGACAGAGGTAAGACCTCATTCTCAAATCTTCTGAAGTTAGAAAAGTTAGATAACTCTAATTACAGAGGCAAACATTTTCCCTTGTCATCCTTTACAGTGATTCATTTAACATCAACAATAACATACTATTTTTAAAAAAGAGGAAGATAGGAGAGCAAAAGAAAACATTAAAGAGGATAGGAATGTAAAATTTTCAAATGTACATTGCCCAAGTATAAATTCACATCAGATTAAAAAATAAAAGCATTGAATAAAAGTAATCGGAGCTTAGCACTAAATAGACCATTCAAATTGGCCCAGACTCACTATACTGATAATATAAATATATTTTCAAACTGACATCCCTGCCTAAATTCCTCAGAGTTTATGTTTATATACTGAAAAATTGGTTGTTAAGAAGGTGGATCTCATGTTAAGTGTTCTTATTACAATAAAAAGCAGTTTACAAAAAAACAAAAACAAAAAACAACCTCATAGACATAGACAACAGCATTCTGATTACCAGAGGAGAAGTGGGATAGCAGAAGTAGAAGAGGGTATACAGGATCAATGGTGATGGAAGGGGACATGACTTGGGGTGGTGAACACACAATGCAATATACAGATGATCCTATATAATAAAAGGCTAATATGCAAATCGACTGAACAGTGGAACGACCGGTTGCGATGACATGCACTGACCACCAGGGACAGACGGTCAACGCAGGAGCTGCCCCCTGTTGGTCAGCACACTCCCACAGGGGAAGCGCCACTCAGAAGCCAGGCAATGGGCCTAAACCAGCCGTGGGCAAACTACAGCCCGCGGGCCAGATCCAGCCCGTTTGAAATGAATAAAACTAAAAAAAAAAAAAAAGACTGTACCCTTTTATGTAATGATGTTTACTTTGAATTTATATTAGTTCATACAAACACTCCATCCATGCTTTTGTTCCGGCCCTCCAGTCAAGTTAAAGAACCCACTGTGGCCCTCGAGTCAAAAAGTTTGCCCACCCCTGGCCTAAGCCATCAGTCGGACACCCACTGAGGGCTCCCGGATTGCAAGAGGGTGCAGGCTAGGTTGAGGTATCCTCCCGAGTGCACGGATTTCGTGCACTGGGTCTCTAGTGTATTTATAGACTTGTACTCCTGAAACCTATATAATTTTATCAACTGCCAACCCCAGTAAATTAAAGAAAAAAAGGTAGAAAGAAATGGCTAGACCAGATGTAGCGCAGCTGGCATCAGATCTGTTCCTAAGGACAATATGGTAGGAGAAGGTTAATTTCTCTCTCAAATTGTTCTGCTTTGCTTTTTCCCTAGGGTGAAAATCTGTGTCTGGGGGAGAGGAAGGTAACTTAAGAGAAATTTCAAATATCAATAACTGAGTCAGTAACAAGATGAATGATTTAGAAAATAATAGAAATCAACATTATTGTTAGCAATAATCCTTCCCTTGAATTTTTTTGTTGTTATTGTGGGACCAAGACCTGGAGCAGAAAGAAAATAAAAAACAAACAAAAACAAAGACCTCAACACCTGCTTTTTTGTTGTTGGTATAGAAAGAGAATATTTAGTGTGGGTCCGAAGTTCTTTGATTTCTCTCCAGAACCTGTATCTTCAATTTCAAACTATATTGAAATTACTTTGAGTAGGAAACAGGGCTGTTTCCTGAACCTTTTAAAAAAATTTTAGCCCTTGCAGGTTTGGCTCAGTGGATAGAGTGTGGCGGGGCTGTGGACTGAAGGGCCCCATGTTCGATCCTGGTCAACGGCACATGCCTTAGTCACAGGCTCAATGCCCAGTGGGGGCATGCAGGAGGCAGCTGATCAATGATTCTCTCTTCTCAATGATGTTTCTAGCTCTCTCTCCCTCTCCCTTACTTTCTGAAATAAATAAAAATATTTTTTTAAAAAGAAATTTTAGGTGTGTGTCATGAGGTAAAAAATTAAAAAAATACAATAAAAAACCTAATGAGGGGGGAAGCTGGATACAGGATACACAGAAAATGCACTATTTTTACAATTTTTATGTGAAACAAAAATTATTTCAGAATACAAGTTTTTAAAAAGAAATGTTAACAACCTATTGAGTTTAAAAGGAAAGTAATAAAACGGCATGTATATAGGATCCCAATATGTTGAGAAACATAGGCTGCAAACTAAATAAAAGTATAGAATAATAAATTATATTATATTTAAGTGAATGAATTTTAAATGATTTCTATTTGTGTTTTGTATGGGTTTATAGGGGTGGGTATTTCTGTAGTTTCCAAAATTTCTTAAGTTGAACATTTTTTCAATGGGGGAAATTTTTATTAAAATAATAGGGGGCGGGGGAGGAAGTCCAGTGCTCTGGCTATAAATTTACCTGCCTGAGAGTAGTAGGTGAACTAGACAAGGTCTTTCATTTTCTTCTTACTTATCTTTCTACAATTCTAGAATAAAACAACTGATATATATATATATATTAGATAAATCAAAGATGGCAATTGTTGCTAGGATTTCCAGAAGAAAGTTATACATAAGATAGCATACAACTGACTCTAATATTCTGTGTCCAAAATATGACATACTTCAGAGAAAATCTGTTATGTATTACTCAGTTTGACAAGAATTTTAAAAAATATAATTAGGTATCATTTTGTGAGCTGGTTAATGAGATCAGCATAAACTTTTAATCACATACTTTGAGTTCCCCAGTGCCCTTCGGCAACACAAGTCTTTGTGTAATTCTTTTGTAGTAATCAACTATTATTTGGTTTATAAGAAAAACTACAGAACTGCTTGCAACTTTTTTTCTTTCCCTCTTAGCCCAACTAGAACACATTCATTAAACAAATTGCGCCAGTGTAGCATTTTGCCAAAATGTCAGTGGGCATACCAGAGATTACAAAATCATAAATCAGTGATGAAATAGAAACTTAACTAAATTTTTTTTTAAATATATTTTATTGATTTTCTACAGAGAGGAAGGGAGAGAGATAGAAAGTTAGAAACATCGATGAGAGAGAAACATCGATCAGCTGCCTCCGGCACATCTCCCACTGGGGATGTGCCCACAACCCAGGTACATGCCCCTGACCGGAATCGAACCTGGGACCTTTCAGTCCGCAGGCCGACGCTCTATCCACTGAGCCAAACCGGTTTCGGCAGAAACTTAACTAAATTTATTGTAACAGCTGAAATACATGGCTTACAAATGCATTTAATATGTGAAAAAACCTTAAAGACACAACCAAGTAAGATGATTATAATCAACACAGAAATTGATACTACTATAATCATTAGTACAATAATGTATGTTCAGAGTAAAATATTATAGCACAACTTATGATTAAAATAAATAACACACCGTTTGATTTTCATTTCAAAGAGAGTTTTATATAAATCTCTTCACTCTATCATTTGAAAAAACAGATGACTGTTTCCTGGCTACATGTCTTTGGGGAGATCCTGAATAAAAGTCACCTAAGCCTTTAAAATAAGTACCACCTATTTCTCTTTATTTTAATCAAATTGAAAGAAATTGTGGCATCTGAGCCAGTTATATTATAGAAAACTTCCTTAGGTTTTCTAATAAAAGGAAATTATTTAAATTATCACTTGCAAAGTTTCATCTCAAATTCTTGGTAAAAGGTTCTTTTCT
>NW_006383018.1:1176558-1208640 GCF_000327345.1 Myotis davidii | reverse complement strand
AATAGGACTGGTTCCCTACTTGCTCCTTCAGCTGTCTCCTTTGAGTTTTATGATTCATTACTGCCAGAAGGGATGTCTCACCAAGCAATCACTCCTGAAAAAATGATTGATATTTAATTAGAGAACAAACTCAGGTCCATGTGGCTTTGGCAGAATGGATTCAGTACTATGGTCTGGTTAACACAGCCCTTAACACTGACCTCATAGATCATTTAAAAAATAAAAAGACGTCTAATCTCGAAAATAGATGTCTGATAATAGATAAATAATAATGGATAAGCCCAAGCAAAACCTCCATCCTCATAACATTTCAGGAGCTGAGTAAAGATAGACTTATTTTGTAGTGCAGGAATGGGAACACAGGGAACTCCTATAACTACAGAATATTTTATCTGTCAAACAATCTAATTGTTTTCCCCCTAAATCCTACCTTTGATGACATCTTAGGAAACACATTGGCCAACAATGAACGAAAGAAAAACCAGAGTTCTTCTGGTTTCCAGTAATTGTTAAAATGAACAATATCTCTTCAAAAAATATCATTTTGTATTAATCGTTTTTTAGAAAAATGGCCAAAATTGTTATCTGTTACATATTTTCCTAACTTACTGCTCATTAAAATAATAACTGATATTTATTGAGTTGGCTACATGACTAGGCACACATCATTCTCCATCTTAAAAAAATGCCTCATTGATAAAGAGTTTCTACACTATGAACCTGTAACAGTAAGTTATTATGACTATTGTAAAACAAAAATGTTGGAGCCATACAATAAAGATGCTTTGGAATTCACCCAAGCTTAGTAATATTCCTTAAAGCCATCCAACTAAGGCTCATGAGAAAGACCATAGCATAAGTTGAATTTATATCTAAAAGCCCTAATTAGACTCCTGTTGGTGCCATTATCATTAGATTTTCTATTGTGCCCGGCCACTAAAATAGTTGTTCTCACTGTGTATACTAAAAGAGAAGCAACATCAAAAAATAACATTTTAAACTGAAAGACACCTTAGAGATAAGCTATTCAAACCTTTTGAATTTGTAGATGAGGAAAAGGAGGTCCAGTGAGGGTGACTTGCTTAGAATCAGTTTAAAAATAAAATGTGTTACAGGTATTTACAGTGTATTGTATGAAAAGGTTTTAAAATGTTACAAAATATTTTCTCTAATCAAATGCATAGCTCAGTTGTAGAAAAGAAAACAGAAAAAAAATAGAAGTACTAAACTCATTAGATTTAAGTATGATGGCTGCGATTATAGTATTTTCTGACAAATCTGTATCATTTATTCCCAAGTGTTTTCTTTTTCCACATAGTCGTTTTTAATGATGTAAAGTGCATAGATCATTAAACCTTGCAGAACCTTAAATCATCTATGTTATGAGAAATCTGATTTTATTAAAAAGCAAGCTGACTTGTTCTCAATAAAATATTTGCTGACTTTGCAGTTCAAAACTGAATTTTCGAAAAGGAGATAAAGTAAGTGCTCAACCTCCTGTATTGTTCTTTTTATATGCCGGGAATGGGACAGGTCAGTGCTGATTCTACAGGGAACTGAGTCAAACAGAGCTTAGTGGATATTGGTTCAGACATATGAAAAGCTTAAGTGAGAAGCATCATCGTCTAGGTACGGAATGGGACTCAACTCCTAGCAAAGATGAGAAAACTGAGGACCAGGAAGGAAAAGTGATTCACTGGTTTTATACTCATTTGTGGGTATGTCAGGGCTGGAGGCCAAATCTCCCGGGTCCTAAAAGAATACTTTATTTGACCTCACCTCACAGGGAGTCCAGAGAACAAAGGTATCTCCCCCCACCCTATGTGTGGAGAAGTCAGGGACAGAGTAAATTAAAGTCATTACTTTCTTGTGCAATCTTGTCTTCCTTAGTTGATGGTTGGACATTATTTTAAAAAAAAAAGTCCATAGTGCATAAACTATGGTATTATCACTATCATCAATACCAGGACCTCTAGCTCTGCCCACAAAGTACTGGACATTCTGAGAAGTGTAATTCTGCAATATGAGAACAATATCTTCACTTCTGCATCATGATCATCTTTCACACTATCCCACTCAGCTCCTCCCACTATCCTTAATCCAGTCTTCTCCCTGCCTTTTCATTAGGGTTTAATCTTTGAACACAGACCCAGGTGATGACAAAAGGAACCAGATAAATTCTAATATGTCATTGTCTTTTACGTTTGGGAGTTTTCAAGACCGTTCTCACAACCACAACCACTTGATTTTCCTTCAGTGATCATGACTATACATGATTAATTTTGCTTTGTCCACTAAGAACAATGATAACCCACTAACCATTTTTCCTAAATTCCTTCACAGACCTATTTGATTAGTAATCCTGTTGTAAATCTCTAGCTCATTCTATTGTCTGACAAATCCGCTCATCCAGGACAAAGTTAACTCGAATTATGGGATAGTGTTCTAGCTCTGGGATGGGTCAGATGCAATCGAAAAGGCAATGACAGAGCCAGAAAGCCAAAGGGCTATATTCAGAGGTGAGATTCTGAGAGATTGCAAAAAGCAGGCAAAGATATAGCAAGGGGCCAGGATTAGGTCGAGAAGTGGAGTTTCAACAATATGAATTGGAAGGTGCCCGACAAGGTCGGGTCCCTACCTCTACTGAATTAGTAACCTGCATCTACCAGACACTCAGGCTTCCCACTTCCTTTGTCTTTTCTAACCCTCAGAAAAGTAAGGTTTATAGAAAAGGTTATCATGCATAAACCAAACCACAGAGTCAAAGTCACCACAGTCATCGCTTTCTCCTTTTCCTTCGGGTCATTGATGCTACTGCTCATTCTTCCTGGGGTTGCCACTGTGTGAACTCCTGGCTTCTGTTGCTCCTTGGGAACTGATACCTCTGCCAGCAGTTTTCTATTTGCAAATATGTTCATTTTTTGTTTATCTAAAACCTTCGTTGACCTATTTGATCATTATCACTGACTGTAAATTAGGAAAGAAACGCTCTTCTAGTGTCCAGCCACCAGCAAGTGTATTGGTGCCAACAGCAGGGGCATCTTGTCCATCTAGGGCTGTGCAGTTGGCCACTGCCTGGGGACAGAGTAAGGCAATGGCTGAGTGTACCTAGCTCACTGATATCCCCACCAGATCTCCTCCTTGCTTCCTTGCTGCCCACCATTCAGGCCCTTATCCTGAATCTGGTGCCTTCTGCCAGACTTCTAACATTCTCATGGTGATCTTTTGCTCTTAGAAACTTTTTTTTCCATCTTGAACTGTGGCTTCACTCAGAGGATACTGAATTTGCCACACATGTCAGTATATGTCTGAATCCCAAGTGTGGACAGACTTCTTATTCCTACATCCCCAGGAAGGGCCACTGCCCAGGCTGGGCTCTTAGCGGTGCAATAGCCTTTTGGGTTTTTCATTCTGAGTGTTTTGCACCCTGATGCCACCTTTAGTGTGTTATATGAACTATGCTTTTATTGAACCTTTATAAGTAGACTCACAGAAGGATTCTTAGCACCTCTTACAAAATTCTTTCTACCAAGTACATGCTTGATCAGATGACTCTTGATTACTCCAAATAACTGACAAAACCAATGATGTGACCAAATCAAAATGGAAAAGCATTTATATTGTTTGCTTATTTTACCTGTATTTACAAGTGGCCATGCATAGAGTTTTCTTGCAATTTATGTCACTTCAAAATTGTGTTGCTATTGTCAAGCCCATTGAATTGTATCATTTTCTACACTGCTTCTCTGTGGGATTACCTCTTTTTCTCTCTACGGTATCGATTAAGAGGATCAATTTTACAGCTGAGGAAAAGCAAAAGCATCAGAGTAAAAATGGAACTCTGTTCAATTGTCCTTATGCTATGTTTTTGCCCATCCTTTCCAAGGCTGAAAGAGGTGATTGAACATTTTAGGATAAAAGGTCTTCCCTTTCAGGACCATCTGGCCTGTAGGCTGCTTTTAGCGATAACTACAAACGGGGCTGGCAATAATGTTAATTAATTTTAAGCAGAGAAAATGCCTAGATAAACAAATCAGGATTGTTTGTGTATAAACTATGATGAGGCTATCTAATCAATGTTTAGTGTGTGGGGGGGGAGGGGTCTCCATAAAAATAAAGTTTGCTGTTTTTATATCACTTTTTAAAAACTTTTCTTTGTAAAACCAATGTTGTTTCAAAAACCTCAACTAAAACTAAGGAAAGACCTTTTCTGCAAAGTTCCATTGCCTTGAAAACTCTAATTAGAATGCCATAAGGTAAAAGAATATGTATAAATATACCGTTAGTTGGCCTTATACTCACATAATCTTTCTAAATAGTGTTGCAGATTGATTTGGATATAAATCAATGACAGTCCATACTAGCACCACACCAAAGAGAAATTAATGCATTTCTACCTCTAGCAAACATTATATTACATTTCCAAAAGCCAATGGTGCTCCAATATTCCTTCTCATAATAAAAAGAGCCTCAAATAAAGCACAAATAGTATAAAGCCTGGTGGACTAAAGTCAGTAGAACTTTGATCTAAATGCTATGTATATAATAGGGTGGCTAATAGTACATGAGTTAACTTATAATCCGTTTTCCTCAACTAGCAAAAAATACTTGTTTTCTATATGGACTATGTTTATTCCTTTGATTTTATAAAAATAGTATTATTAGTTATACATAAAATTTTAAAAGAAAAGGAAGTAACATTTTCCAGAAAGAACGTTTGACTTTGGTATTTCTGCTTCAGAATGACCTGTAAGGGTTTGTTGTGAGGCTGTAATTCTAAATTTCTGCAAGTGCATGGTACCCTTGCATGTGATTAAAGAATATTATTTAGACTCAGTAAGAGTTACTAATAAGTATTGTTATTGTGTTTGGAACTGCAATCCCTTAGCAGTACCAATTTTGCCAAAACCATATTGTCCTCCTCTCCCTAGTACTGCATACACAAGAGACATTTAGAAACTTGAAGTAAATACATGTTGAAAATGTTGGGGATTTATTAAACACCATCTGTGATTGGTGAAAACAAAGACAGCCCTAGCCAGTTTTGCTCAGTGGATAGAGCTTTGGCCCATAACTGCTACTGAAGGGTCCTGGGTTTGATTCTGGTCTGTTCCTCTGTTTCAGGCTCCATCTCCGGTCCAGGTCCTGGACTGTGCGGGAGGCAACCAGTGGATGTGTCTCTCTCACATAGATGTTTCTCTTGCTATCTCTCGCCCTCTCCTCCCCTTTTTCTAAAAATCACTGGGAAAATATCCTTGGTAAAGGATTAACAACAAGAAAGAAAGAAAGAAAAGGAAGGAAGGAAGGAGGGAGGGTGGGAGGAGAGAGAGAGAGAGAGAGAGAGAGAGAGAGAGAGAGAGAGAGAGAGAGAGAGAGAAAGGAGCAGTGGGGGAAAATAAAACAAAAAACAACTGAATATTGGTAGAGTTACATACAGATTCTTTATATCTGACCATTTTTAAAATAATTATTTCATTTGAAGATTTCAACAAATACAAATTGCAGTCTTGGAATTACTAGGAACACTTAGAAACACCCACCAGACCTGGACTCATTGCTGAATTGGCTTGGTGAGGAGCTATTATGATCACCTGGTTATGATTCACTGTAGTTTCTTTGTAAACTCACAAAGGTGGTGCTTGACATTTACAAAATAGACATGTTTGTGCATTTTAAATTCATCACCACGTCACCTTTCATAGGACAAATTCAGATTTCACACTAGAACTGATTAAGAGTGATTTACAGAGATCATGGAGGTTTGGGCAAGGGTAGGCAGGTCAGCCTTCATGATGTGGCTGTGACATTTGCAGATTATTACTTGAAGCAGCCCAGCCAAGAAAAAAAATATCAAAATACTTTCTGAGCATGCTCACAACAGCATATCCAATCTTTCCTATCCCCCCTGTCTTTTCCATGCTGAGGAGTCCTGGGCAGATCCCTAGGAACGTAGGACGCTGCAAATGCTCAGTTTGTGCATTTCACCCCTGGCTAATGTCCCCTTACCTCACTCCATCTCCTTTTCCTCCAAACCTTTTCGTCTTCCTCAGTCCTTACTCAACTCCAGGCTGTGAGAGTGGCAATCAGAAGAGGAGGCAACTTGCAGAGAGCCTGTGGAAGGCAGCTGGGGAGTCCCCATACCCAAGTAGCCACATACATAAGTGTGGGATATCTGCCCACTCTCCCTTTGGGGTTCACCCTGCTCCAGAACCCTGTGGGCATCTAGTCTAAGGTATTAAGAGACTGAAAGCCACCCAACATCCAGATGAATGGCTGTGGAAGGGATCAGCCAGAGGCAGTAGTCCTGTGACAGGGAGATTCATGGTTTGACATCTCTGATTCCCAGGAGGGAGCTGGCAGGATTCCAGGTACAGCTGCTTCTCCTTGTGCCTATGAAGGTTCCCACCCACTGGAATGCCTGAACCCTAGGAGCAGGGGGCAGTGCCAGCAGGGACGTGATTTAACAATATAGTATTAATATTTAAATTTCCTAAAATGGAACACCATGCTCGCTTTATTAAAAATCAAGTATTTTAGTTGGTTTTCAAACATTTGGTTTCTCAAATAATTTTTCAAGAATGCATTATATAGTCAAGTATGGACTGCCTCTATCCTGCAAAATATGTCAGTGGTTATGGATCTATCTGTCCACCTTAGAGTTCTTATATTACTTTTGTAACAAAAAAAACAAAAACAAAAAGTGTGTGTGTGTGTGTGTGTGTGGTGTGTGTGTGTGTGTGTGTGTGTGTGTGTGTGTGTTTCAGGTCTTACCTATGCTGCTAAAAAAGAAATGGCAGAAAAAAAATCTTTTATTTATTACATTGTCCTTCCAAAGAACAACCTCTGAGATAGAGCTTTCATTAAACTTCAAATGACACAGAGTTCAGAAATTGATTAAAAATATCTAAAGGGGCTTCAAAAGTTACCTTCAAAAAGCTTAACAGGACAAACTATACTTCCTGAGTAAAACTTTGATCAGTGACTTGATCCTGCCAAAACATACGAATCAACCTTCCTGAGAAATCTTCAGTAGGTGCCAGGCTGTCATATCAATGAAGAAGGAGCATCATCGCTTCCAGTCTTCAAAACAGTTTTGCTAATATTATTGGAAAATGGGCCTTTTAAAAACTATAGATTTTTATAATTACTTTCTACCAGGAAACTCAGGTTCTTCATATAATTGTTCAGGAGGAAACTTTCTAATAGATTTTTTCTATCCCTATAGATTTTTAAAACGTATTAGATAGCATATAGACTAAGCACTTTAGTGCCTGAGGTACAAAATCACTAAGGAGAAAGCAATCTAGATGAGTGTGTATAGTCTAATGGAGCAGACAAAAATTGATGGGATATTGGCCCTAAAATGCCTCAGGTATCCCACTCTTCATTGGAACAAGAATAAATCAAAGAGAAACAGAAAGTAAGACAGTGAAGAAAACACAGCCAAGCATTCTAATATCTCCTGCTGCTGTTTATTTACAAAATCTGGGTATGTTTTTCTAATATCTACATTAAAAACTCTGTGAAGAGCCTAAAATGTTCTCATTATGTCAACTGCATTGCTTCTGACATCTATCTCCATAAAAAACATAGTGGTAACAACCTTATTTAGGCTAGATGATAGAATACAATAAAATAATGAAATAACATTTTAAATGTATACATGTATATTACACAAACTTTTGCTTGGATTTTGTATATCTCTCACAAGTTGTAGTCAAAATGTCTACAGTCTTTCTCCTGACAAACATGTACGTATGCACACATATTGTGAATGTATAAAGCAGGAGGGAGAAGATGGTTAAATCACTGACAAACTGTTCAGTTCAGGGACAAAGAGACCTCCCTGTCTTCTTGCTACCCCATCTGCTACCCCTGGCAAGTTGATAATACAACCCTACTGACAAAACCTAGGAAATAATTTCTACTTTTTTGAAACTTATTTTCATTTATTTATTATTTAAGGAATCAGACCACTTCTCCAGTGCATCTTCTGAAGTGGCAGAGTGTTTTTAAGTTCAGGCTCAAGCACCCAGCCTGCGATGTTGTGTCATGTGGGCATATGGGGTTAGCTGCCTCAGGGCCACCATGACGCCCTTCATCCGCAGGCCCCACACTCATATGGCTTAGCACCTTCGTGGTACCTTTTCCACTTCAACCATAGGCCTTTGGCTGGAGAAGTTAATAGCGAAGGAGAAAAAAAAATGTTGCCTTATATTTTGAATATTCTTTATGCCCTCCTGAGTGCAGGAAGGTAAAATACACTTAATTATACCCAAGGATTTATTTTAAAACCAATTATTTACTGATTCTCAATCCTTATACTGATTGAAAAACCGAAAAAGCAGTCCTTAATCTTACAGAAGAGTTACACCTGGAGATCTTTTATAGTGTATATCTCTCACCAGTCTAGGAGAGCCTAGTTTTATCTGTGCCATGAATCAAAAGACATTGGCACCCAGCAACAGAATTATCACCTGCCTAGCCAGAAAAAAAATGATTAATTTAAGATAAATAGGTGCTGACTTCAGAAAGTGATTATATTTCCAAGATATTGCTTCTGCAACACTCTCTCCACTCAGACACTTTAAAGTATTCAGAAGGATCATTCTTTTCTACTCACGTAACACAGAGCATTCAAAATTTAATCTAGCTCCCTGTATGCTTGAGTTTTAATTTACCATCAACCTATCAATATGAATCTTCTCTTTAATTCTTTTCATAACATAAACTTTTTTTTCTCTTTCATTGCCCACTTTTATATTTCATTATATAAAAATGACTTAAGTATAAAATAGTATAGTAAACTTATGTCACTTAAAACAATAAGTTAAAGAGAGAACAACAACCACAACCTGATAATCACTCTTTGAAAGTTTGGCAGAGCATGACCATGCTCCAGTTTTTCCCTGAAAAGATTTTAATTTTTCTAAAAATGAGCTTTTTAAAAGTATAGGTTATAAGTGTAAAAGTTATCTTCAGTCAAAAAAGCTATTAATTCTTTATTCTTGGATTCCTTAAGTTAAGACTCAAAGTTTAAAAGTACCCTTTCTTTTTACCGTGGTGCTGTCTTATTATTGAAAGGTCACACATACACAAATGTGATAGAGATTGAATATGGCTCTGTGGTAGATAGGTGCAGTATTTTAGGAAGGAAATTAGAGATTAACCCATCAAGTAATGACTAGGCCAGGCTATTTCTTTATATTGTAAAAAGATTCCATACTGCCCTAACCGGTTTGGCTCAGTGGATAGAGCATCAGCCTGCGGACTGAAGGGTCCCAGGTTCGATTCCAGTCAAGGGCATATACCTTGGTTGCGGGCACATCCCGAGTAGGGGTTGTGCAGGAGGCAGCTGATTGATGTTTCTCTCTCATCGATGTTTCTATCTCTCTATCCCTCTCCCTTCCTCTCTGTAAAAAAATCAATAAAATATATTTTAAAAAATAGATTCCATAAAAGTGTCAGATATGAAATTAATGTTACACTCACTTTCAGCTCTGTTTATGATAAAAATGAAGTTACCTTACCCATCAAACCATAGCCAAAAAATGTGTGGTCTCTCTCAGAACCAAGAATCCTTGATGGAAAGTAAAATCACAAATAAATTTAATCATAGCAACTGCAATCAACATTCAAGCTTTTTTGTTAAGAAAGTTGAAAGTCCTAAGGAGTGGGTGATCCAAACAATCTTAATATTTGGCCCCAAAACTTATATAATTCTGTGAATCGTGCCTTTGTAATTATACTTTTGTTCATGTTGTATTATTAATAGTTGGATTTTTCAGAGTATATCACAACTGAACAGTAGAAGTGGTTTAGGCAACTGAAAAGTGTTACAAGAAGACATAATAATCACAGGGAGTCGTAATTATTTCTACCAACTAGATCAATGGGTTGGTGGTTAAGACTGTCTAGTTAGCCCAGCCAATATCTTTAAAAATGTGATGCTTAGAACCTCTGTAGGCTAAAAAAGACACAAAAATGATTATTTATCTATGTTTTAGTACCCAAAGGCTCAGAGTCCAAAATAACTCTGCCTAAGAACTCTCCTGACATAAGCATCCACATTTAAATGATATTTCCATGAAGTCAATAGCAGCACATATGTAACTGAAAGGCGACTGTCATAGAGACAAGGAATTCAAGTGACAGACGAGGCATGAACCAGAAGGGCATCCATGAATCTCTAGCAGAAGCCAGAACTGAAAAGTGATGATGGAAGACCAGGTGTAAACACCCCCCACTGTGATGTTACTATAGAGTATAGACCCTAGGAATGTGTCCTTCCCAATGAAGTAGTTCCCCTGGTCGGCAAACTCATGAGTCAACAGTATTTCTTCAAAATAGACTCACCCAGGCGGAAAACCGACTTCTGCGCATGGGCCACGAAGTTTCAATCGCACTGTACGTGCGCCCGCAAGGGGTATTTTGTGGAAGAGCCACACTCAAGGGGCCAAAGAGCCGCAGGTAGCTCGAGAACCGCAATTTGCCGACCACGGCCCTAGCATATTTCCATTATCTATAACTCACTTCACAAAAAAAGTGATTTGTACCTTATAATTCCATACATTACATGTCTAATATCCTATGAGGTTCTGAAATATCCTCAACTGCTAATGTTAGTGGGTGCAGTTTCTGAGGAAATATGGAATTGTCCTGAATTAGAATGGGCAAAAGGGCTTTAAATTTAGTGTCGACTGAAAATGTTGCAGGATAATAAAGGCTTGTTGGATAAATTATCAAAATCTATTTAAATATTTAGGGCACAGTCGATCTTTAAAAATATTTTACTATCTTGTTTTTATGTTATTGCTCCTCTGGTTACAGGAAATAAGATGATATCGTTACTCAGACTTGGTTAACATTACTTTTATAAAAAGAAATGCCTTTTAAAGTTTTAAATTCTAGTGAAATCTCATTATATATTGGGAATAGAACAGTTTAGTAGGCATTACTGACTCTAAGGACTGTGCCTTCCAAGCATCCTGAATAGTTTTAACACCATTAAACATGGCACCCATCATATTATTTTTCTGTGTAAAAACATTTTATGGTTCTCTATTGAGCATCACAAAATGTAGATTCCTTGAACTGTTTTAGAATGCCTCTAGCCACCACTTTACTTACTGAAACATCTATCACATTTCCTTAAAAGTACTCTAGTAAGAACTATCATCTCACTGTTTCAGTATTTTATGTATAGCTGTTTTAGTCAACCTTGTTTTAGGTAAGCACTTGAAGGAGGTAGTATCAATTAGCCTCTTTCTGCCATGTTTTCCTTAACTCTAAAAGGGATATGTTATGTTGCTGGTGCTAAATTCCTTTCCAACTCTAAACTTCTATTAGTTTAATTTTCTCCATTCTATTGATCAAACTTAAACCAAAAGCAGGCACTAAAATAGATATTAACTTATTTATGATGTGTTTTATAATAGATTATATGGACCAGAGTAGGTACTTGTACTGAAATTACAAATATATTACTCCAATGATAATTAACTTTGTATGTGGAAAGCAACTTCGCTATTTTATTTATCAAAAAAGCTTTTTGTAGTCATTTGAGATAAATTATGAATATATGAAAAACCAAATTAAGATTTGTTATGGTTTATGTCACCTGATACAACATGCACTGATAAAAGAGAAAAAAAATAAATATAAATCAGATTTAGTGTTATTGGAAGTCTCCTAAATCTCTGTATAGAACTAACAATCTTAAAATACACAATACAGCATTCCATTTTCAGACTTTACCTTCCTGACTGGACACAATGGCAATTAAAAACAAAACAAAAACCAGCATGCTAGTTTTCAATAGAGAAAAACCCAGGATCACTATAGCATAATTACCCTACAATCTTTCTCCTCTACAGTTTACTATGAGTGCTTTCATCCTTTTTACTACCAATGTTTGGAGGAGTGTCTAGTCCTTGACCACTTATTCTATACTGACTCACTCAATGAGTGCAATCTGGCTTCCCTCAATCATTTTACTGAATCTATTTTTAAGTCCCCATGAATCTTGTAATTGCCAATATTAAAAGATCACCTCAGCCCTTAAGTTTTTTTTTTTTACCTCTGTTTAGAATTTACCATTATCACCCACTTTTAAACCATTCCTATATTGACCTCCCTGGTCTTGTGTGTTGTTACTTCCCCATCTATTTCTGATTCTTGCTAACTTCCTTTGGTCCACTCTTAAAATTAGGTGTTCCACATGATAGTACTCTTCTCCTCATCCTTCCCTTTCATAATCTCAGTCATTTTGGTTTCCATGGTTTCAACTCTTCCCTCAATGCAGATGACTATCAAATTTGCATCACAATCCTAATTTCTCCAGATCTCCAGACTCTAATTGCATTTATACCTGTATGTTTCTATGGCAATTCCCTTCAACATAATACATACAAACTATTTTTCTCTCTAAATCTGTGCTTTCTCCTTCATTCTCTTTCTATTTAAAACAAAAGTAAAACAAAACAACACCAAAAAACATCTGTCTTCCCAGTTACTGACATTCAAACCCACAGTCATCTTTAAATCCTTGCATATCTCACCTCCCACATCGAGTTGATCAAGTCATGTCTAACTTGGTAATAACTTAAATATCCTCTTCCTCAGTGTCAGTAAATGCCTCAGTTCAGGCTCTAACTGTACACTGGGCTAAAATCTTTCAAGACTCACCTTTCTCTCAGTTGTATCTTTCAGGCTGGCCATGCAAAGACCTCACTTCGTGCAAGGGTTTTCTGGACTGAGGTTTTGTAGTAGGCAGTTAGACAAGCATGTGGAGAGTAGGAACGAAAGGCCAGATATGAAATGTCACCAAGGCAAAGTGCGCCAGGTACAGGCAACAGGCAAAACTGGGAAAATAAGGACCTGGCTCCCAGGGTGACCTTTCCTCCCTTAGCATTCAGTTTAGACCCCCTGACCTCTCATATCCAGGGGCATGCTGTTCGGACCCTCCCGTGTTTTTAGACCCCCTCTCCCCCTTAGAGGAGGAACAAGGGACCAGAGAATAGCCTCATACAAATCCCATAGAAGCCCTTGCATAATCACTTCTTTAAGCATTAAGCCCTCACGACATTGAGGGTCTGACCCACATCAAATTAGGAACATAGCCTCAGGTCTCTTGATCACAAAGACAAAGTTTTGGTCAAATTAGAGATGACATTTAGGCCTCACCTGTGTTTCAGCTCCAAGCCCAGAAAAGCAGCAAATCCACAGCGAGGCCATGGCTGACTTCAGGACCAGATGCAATGAAATGACTCCCTCCCCTACCATTCACCAATCAGTAGAGACCACACACACGTGGAAAAGCTGATGAATATTCTATTGAGATGAGATCGTCCCCTGAAACTTCTGGAAGATCCTAGCCCTTAGAGAGGGGATAAAAACCCTCAGGGCCTCCGACAGGAGGGCCCAACACAGTTATGTGCCTTTCCCCACCCATTCCCCAAGGTGCGTTTTTCCATGCCTCTTTCTCCTAAGCTGTGGGGCCTTTCTTTTGCTGCTTTAACTTATTTCCTGAGCCCATTTCTTCTACGGCTCATTTCTTCTACCTCTGTGTCCTTCTGAGTAAACTTTCTCTTATAGTTCGAGTCTTGGATCTGAATTCTTTCTTAGTCAGAACTCAAGTATCGAGGTTGCTGAACCTAAGTCCGGTCTGATTCCACTGTTCTAACACCTGGCGCTGTTTCTCCACCAACAGTTCCTGGGCTGTCTTGATAACGGCTCCCTCTTTCACCTCCATGTGTTCCTAGCTTCCCTCTTTCTCACTAGGCCCAAACATCCCTGAGTGTTTATCCTCCTGTTCATCCTGACCCAGGATCTGTCATATTACAAATTCTGCCCATCAGCAAACTCTTTTTTTGTTTTTAATTTTTTTATTAATTTCATAGAGGAAGGGAGAGGGAGAGATAGAAACATCAATGATGAGAGAGTCATTGATCAGCTGCCTCCTGCACGCTCCACACTGGGAATTGAGCCCGAAACCCGGGTATGTGTCCTGACCGGGAACCAAACCCTGACCCTCTGGTTCGTAGGTAGATGCTCAACCACTGTGCCATGCCGACCAGCCTGCAAACTCTTAATTTAGATTATCCCAGACCCACAAACAGCAGTACATTTGTTACCTTTCACCAAATGATCATCACAGGCTTATTTATTTTTGATGTTATTTTTTTTTCTGAACAGAACAATAATGTATTTATAGAAGCTTAACATTTTTGGAAAATATATAACATATATTACCACCAAATACCACCAGTTTTAACATTTGCATAGATGTCCTTCTACTCTAGTTATTTTTAAAAATAAAACTGGCATTACATGCTATATATAATTTTCTGTATTATATTATTTACTTTAGAGAATAACTGTTTTTGCCTGCATTTAAAGTAGTCTTCAAAAATGGTTTCAGGGCACCATAGTATTCCATAATTTATATATTTTTTTATATATATTCAATTTTTATATATATATTCCATAATTTATATATATATTATATATATATTCAATTTTTCAAAGTTCTCTTTTTTATTATTCCTATAATATTTTAATGTATTAAAATGTCAGTAATTTTATTTCTTTATGATATGTACCTGGAAGATGCATTACCTGGTTAAAAAGTATGAAATTTTTTAGCACATGATCCATGTGGTAAATTGCTTTCCAGAAAAGTTGAACCAACTGTCTCTTGGACTGGCAGAATAGCACTCATTTGGTAACCGCAGCGTTCTGAAAAGTACTCTGGCTGCCTCCAGCATTTCCCATCTCTAATTCCTCTGCACTTCACAGGCAGCTTTCTAAAATACATTACAGGAAGCCAAAAATCCCAGTGATCCCCTACGACCCAAAGAGTAAAATCATACGACCCAAAGAGTAAAATCAAAGAGTAAAATTCTAACCTCTGAGCATGGCATCCGAGTCCTCCACACACCGGCTGCAACTTCCTTTCCTCTCCTTTTCCACTCCCCACCTCCGCTCACCCACTAGCCTAGGTCTGCAGTTCTACTCCAAACTACCCTTAGAATCACCTGGAGGGGCTTTCACAAATAGATGTCCGAGTTCCATTCCACACTAATTGAATAAGAACTGGGAGCTGGCTCTTTTTGTTTAATTCCTCACCAGGTGATTCTAGTAGCCAGACTTTAAGGCACCACAACTTCTTAACCCATTCTTCTTTAAAGTGAAATAGGTAGAGACACTGGGAGAACACATCAGAAATGCAAGTTCTTGGACCTCACTTTAAGGATCTCACTTTAAGATAACTCAGACCCTTTAGGGCTAGAGAGCAGGAATTTGCACTTTAACAAACCTGAAGATTCTGTGGTTTACACTTGAGACAATTGCCACTTTCATAACGCAATGCCACATTTCCCAGCTCTGTAACAAGTGCTCTCTGCCTTTATGCTTCAACCTTACAGAGTCTGTTCCACACCTTCCCTGCCCCCCAAGCCCCCCCGCACACACACACACTCTCCCACAAATCACATATTTTTATGCCCAGCTTAAATGCTAGTTCTTCCAGCCAAGTTTAATTGTTCCAGCATTTTGTGGTTCCGACGTTCATTGTTTATGACTTTATTACTAATATAACATTTCTTCTCTCCAGCCCCTGTAATTGTGGAGACGTTAAGCTCCACTAATAGAACTGAATTTTTCATGTGCAGATATATTATCTGTTTCACAAGAATATCTCTATACTATGTGGCACTTATTGGTTTTGTGTGTGTTGTTTGTTTTTTACAAATAGTAGACATATGTTAAATGCTGGAGTTGAATAACAAAATATTCCCAGCCTGTGCTCTCCTTGTTAAACAATTACCAAACAGTGCTCCATGTTTTGGGCAAAGAAGCAACGTGGGGTCCTAGCTGGTTTGGCTCAGTGGATAAAGTGTCAGCCTGCAGACTGAAGGGTCCCAGGTTCAATTCCAGTCAAGGGCACATGCCCAGGTTGTGGGCTCAATCCCCAGTAGGGGGCATGCAGGAGGCAGCCAATCAGTGATTCTCTCTTATCATCGATGCATCTATCTCTTTCTTCCTCTCCCTTCTTCTCTGAAATCAATAAAAATATATTTTTTTAAAAAAGAAGCAATGCTGGAGAAGGTAATCTGGCTTTCCTTTTTTATAAATCTTCAAATAGCTAGTGATTTGGTAACTAATCTCATTCTGGTTTGCTCTGCTAAATTGGGTATATTTTGTCTACTTAATTGTTAATGTATGCACTCCTAGTTGTTAGCAATTTATTTAGACCATGAATTCTCTTATACTGATTATTTAGAAATGTCAAAATGCAGAAAAAGTTAGTGAAAGTGATGGAAATGTTTTAGATTGAGTTTTATCTGTTTCTCTAGTACATGAGCACAAGTGAAAGGTCAAAGTGGGACTTGGTATTCCAAGAACCAGAAATCAAATTCACTTAACGCAAATTTAGACACTTTAAAGAAATAAATCCATGGGATATACACAGAGCCACTCCTCAACTCTATTCCCCGATAGTCATGCCCAAACAAGAACTCTTTCATTAAACTTTCCAAGAAACCCCAACCACAACGTCTCCACAACACCGAATGTCATTCACATGGCATTTATTCTATTTCTTCCAGTGCTGTGGTGATTCATGGACATCTAATCACCCCTACTGGGCTCTAACCTCCTAGAATTAGGAACCAGGTGTTTTCCATGATTGTGTCTCTTACAGAGCCTATCTGGCACACCAAAGGTGTAGATAAATCTGAGATGATTGAAAATATAAAGACAGTACATCAATTTGTTAAATCACAGGAATGATGTAGGGGTTTCCCTTTCAAATTATTTTATTCAAACCATACACTATCCTCCTTTTCCAAAGGAATCATCATGTCATAGAGGAGCAAAGAATGACATTGTGACAAAGGATAAGGAGAGGGAATAATTCCTCCTCTCTCTACCCTGGGTGGAAAGAAGGGAAGTTATTGAGAAGATGGTTCACGTAGGCAGGGTACTTCACTACCCCAGGATTCTGTTCCATTGTCTATAAGCTGTAGGCAAAATTGTATCTACCATATAGGGTTGTTGTGAAGATTAAATTGATTTAATATAAGTAAAAACATCTAGTATGTGGCACATGGTAAATAATAAGTTAATAGTGTTTAATCTTTTTAATCCTTTTTATCTGCCTTATGAACACAAAAGGACACTGAGAGTTTGCATTTTCAGTAACATTTGCTTCCGGATAATAAAACCAGAGCATAAAGTATCTAGTGAACTTTAAGCTCACTACTTAAAGTGAACTTTAAGCTCACTACTTAAAGTAGCTGCTTGAAATGCGTTACAAATATATGTTGTGTTTTTATGCAAGATAAATTGGATAACAAGGGTAGATAGGTAGAATAATTTAAAAACGACTCCTCAGCTTAAGTTTTAATTCAAGTCCTGCCATTTGGCAGTTATTTGAACATAGATATCTGCTCTAAACAGATTAGTCTGGTTGGAAAAACATTGATGTCTCCTTATTTCATTGGCTAGACAGAAGAGGTCTGCTTGAGTCACTACCTAAGGGGAAATAACTGCTCCTTAATACATAAAACACAAACACTATGGCATCTGGGAACTCAAATGCTGATCATCCATTGAAAGGAGAGTACACAATTAAAATTAATTATATACACCAGGCAATCAAACTACGTGTTGATTCTATTTCTATCTGCTCAAAACTTTAGTCTTGACACTTAAGAGTATGGTTTATGAAACTCAAGGAAACAAGGTAAGATGCCCTTAAATGTTTCAGATAGCCATGTGACAATGAAACTAAAATTTAGAAGAAGCAACCAAACAACTAAAAATGCATTGAGAAATGGAAAAATGCATTGGGAAAATGAAGGTCAAACTATTATATATGGTGGTAAAAACTAGTCTTATCTAAATGTATTAGGTTGGATCACATAAGACTGTCAAAATCAGACTGTTTTTAAGTTATAGAAATGACAATTTCATATATTTTAGGTCAACATCAATTAAGAGATTATTACTTTTTTAAATCCTTGCCCAAGGATTTTTTTTACTGGTTTTTAGAAGGAGAGGAAAGAGGAGAGAGGAAGAGAGAGACAAAGAGAGAAGCATCAATTAATTGCCTCTTGTACTTGCCCTGACCGGGAATCGAACTCACCACCTCTGGGCACTGGTGGACATTCCAACCAACTGACCCACCTGGTCAGGGCAAGATTATCACTCTTTTAAAGAAGGGATGGTTTAGTGATGCTTTGTATAGTTTATGTGGAAATTATAATGATGAAACAGTATTTTTCTATTAGGTTGATGAAACAAAAAACACACATGGGGAGAAAAATCACAATTAAGCTCCTTTATTAGGGGCTCACTTCATGTCTCTGTGTCAGATTTTGGTAATTCTCATAATATTTAAAACTTTTTCCTTATTATTATATTTGCTATGGTGATCTGTGATCAGTGATCTTTGATGTTACTATTGTTTTGTGGGTGCCATGAACCATGTATAAGAATATAAGACAGCAAACTTAATCTATAATAATAAAAGCCTAATATGCAATAAGACCAGACAGCCAAACAACCTTCCGGATGTCCTTCCAGACGAAGCCAGGGCTGTGAGGGCCAAGGCAAGCCACCACAGCTGCCAGGACCAAGCCCCTTGCACAAACTTTGTGCATCAGGCCTCTAGTTGATAAATAATGTGTATGTTCTGACTGATCCACTGACCAACTGTTTCCCTGTCTCTTTTCCTTTCCTGGGCCCCCTATTCCCTGAGACACAACAATATTGTAATTAGGCCAATTGATATCCATACAATGGCCTCTAATTGGTCAAATGAAAGGAAGAATTACATGCTCCTAACTTGAAATCAAAAGGTAGATATGATTAAGTGTAGTGAGGAAGGCATGTGAAAAGCCCAGACAGGCCAAAAGCTAGGTCTCTTGCACCAAAAGTTCAACCAAGTTGTGAATGCAAAAGAAAATTTCTTGAAGGAAATTAAAAGTGATACCCCAGTGAACAAAAAAATAAATAAGAAAGTGAAATAGCCCACTGCTATGTAAAGTTTTAGTGGTCTGGGTAGAAGATCAAACCAACCATAATATTCTCTTAAAGCCAAAGACTAATCCAGAGCAAGGCTCTAACTCCCTGCAATTCTATGAATGCTGAGAGAGGTAAGGAAGCTACAGAATAAAAGTCTGAAACTAGCAGAGACTGGTTCATGATATTTGAGTGAAGAAACCACCTACATAACATAAAAGTGCAAGGTGAAGCAAGTGCTATATAGAAGCTGCAGCAAGTAATACAGAAGATTGAGCTTAAAATAATTAATGAAGGTGGCAATACTAAATAACAGATTTCCATTGTAAATGAAACCGCCTTTATATTGGAAGAAAATGCCATTGAGAACTTATTGCTAGAGAGAAGGCATTAATGCTTGGCTTCAATGCTTCAAAGGAGAGATTGACCCTCTTGTTAGAGGCTAGCGCAGCTGGTGACTTTAAGTTGAAGCCAGTGCTCTTTCACCATTCTGAAGGCCCTAGGGCTCTTAAATGTACTCTGTAAATGGAACAAAGACTGTTTACTTTATAGTCTGTTATATATTTTTTAAGCTCACTGTTGAGACCTACAGCTCGGAAAAAAGATTCCTTTCAAAATAATAATGCTCATTGATAATGTACCTGGCCATCCAAGAGGTCTGGTGAAAATGTACAATGAGATTAATGTTGTTGTCATGCCTGCTAATACACTCCTTTCTGCAGTCCCTGGATCAAGGAGTAACTCTGATTTTCAAGTCTTATTATTTAAGAAATATATTGCATAAGGGAATAGTTGCCAGGGACAGTGATTTGTCTGATGGATCGGGGCAAACTCAGTTGAAAACCTTCTAGAAAGAATTCAGTATTATAGGTAGCATTAAGAATACCTGTGATTCATGAGAAGGGATCAAGGCACCAACACTAACAGTAGCTTGAAAGACACTGATTCCAGTCTTCATAGATAACTTTGAGGGATCCAAGACTTTGGGGGAGGAAGTAACTGCAGAAGTGTTTGAAAGAGCAAAAGAACCAGAATTAGAAGTGGAGCCTGAAGATGTGATTGAATTACTGCACTCTCATGATGAAACTTGAACGGGTAAGTTGTTTCTTCGGAGTGAGCAAAGAAAGTGGTTTCTTGAGATGGAATCTACTCCTGACTCTATGAAGTGAAGATGCTGTGAAGAGTTTGAAATAACAACAAGAGATTGAGAATATTACCCAAAGCCAGTTGATAAAACAGTAGCAGGTTTCAAGAGGATTGATTCCAATACTGAAAGTCCTACTCTGGTAAAACGCCTACAGCATTGCATGCTAGAGAGAAATAATTTATGAAAGGAAGAGTCAATTGATAAAGCAAACTTCATTATTGTCATATTTTAAGAAATTGCCAGTCACCCCAACATTTAGCAACCACCACCCTGATCAGTCAGGAGCCATCAACATTGAGGTAAGACACCAGCGAAAAGATTACGACTAGTTCAATGTTCGGATGATAGGTAGCTATTTTTTACAATTACCTATGTTAATAAAGGTAAGTACATTTTTAGACATACTCTATTGCACAATTAATAGAATACAATGTGGTGTAAACATAACTTTTATATGCGTGAGAAAACAAAAATATTTATGTGACTCACTTTCATGTGATTTTCACTTTATTGTGGTGGTCTGGAACCAGACCTGCAATATCTCTGAGGTATGCCTGCAATAGTCACCTTAACACAGAATCTGGTATGTGTTCTTATTAATAGTCTTTAATTAATTCATAAATATATCTTTACCTTAGAGTAAGGGTATTATTGAGAGCATGTTTGAATCATACTCAAGCCATATAACAGTAGTTTTCTCTCCTCTAAATTGTGGACAAAAAAAATATGTGTAGGAACATATCCAGTCCCCCTGCCCCCCATCTGACTCACAAAGGCACCCGTCTAAAGAGAAGCCATTCTGGAAAAGAAGCTCTCATTTCCTCTACTGGAATATTGAGGTGTCTGCTGAGATCCCTCATTAAATCGAGAAATGGAAGTTGCCAGAGCTCTCTGCCCCTTTAACCCAACTGACATTCTGACTCACTAGGTCACTTTAAAAATCAGAATAGAACACGGGACAGCTGAGAGCACCCCCAGCACACTGGCAGTTGGAAGAGTGATGGAGGAGGACGAGTAGCACCTCATGGACAAGTAAAAGAAAGAAGTACTTGAAGAAAGAAAAATGTTAAGTTGACCTGGATGGAGGAAAATATTTGTAAAAGTAAAGGAATTTCTTTTAATTTGACTCCCGACCCCCACCAATAACAAAAAAGAAAGAAAAAAGAAAATGAAAAAGCTATTTCTGAGGTTTGTTGATAGAATGAAAAACAAAGAATCAAAATTAGTTATTTCCAAGGTTTGCCATTGCTACCCAATCAATAGTATTAACTTTCATTATTAACTGTAACTGAATAAATAAGACAATTGGGACCTGAGAGATCCCTGCATTTAAAAAAAATACTTTTGATCAGTACTATAAAATAAATAGGTAAATCACCATAAAATAGTATTTAAAAAAAGGAATGACAAATCAAGGACAACCTGTAGTCACCATTACATAAATGAAAAGATGGTTTAATGTGATGCCAATGTTACTGTCAGTGACTGTCAGGGGGTATATTTTCTCTCTCTCGCTCGATATATATATAGATATAACATATTTATATAACATAGATATAACATACTTTTTTCCTATCTCTGTGTCAGTCTCTGTATATGTGTGTATGATTCAAGGATGGGATTGAGAAAAAATGAACTATAAATTGAAGAGGAAAATAATAATGCAAATAAAATAGAGTGAACGTCTCTAGATCAACTTCTCTCTTCTCCCTACTTCCCAGTTTATTGCAGAGTTTTTCTTAGGATGCAAGTGTTAGTTATGTAACTGTAAACTTTTTAAAAAATCTCCATAATTTGAGTCTAGTTTTAATAATCTCTTTCATTTCCAGGTCATTGTTTATTGATAACACTGGGAAGGGATTTTGCTATTCAGTAGTATTTGACAAACTGAGTAAACTATTTTTCTTTTTGTCAGAATAAATAAAAATAAGAGATCCTCACTGAAGATGTACCCTGAGGGTGTAAATATTGAAATAAGCTAAACATTAGAATCATCTAGAAGAATAATTAGGACTCATCATGTCCTTCTCAAGCCATACCCAAAAGAGCACCAAAAGACCTTTGCCACTGGAAAATCTTATGCCACCACAAGTTCCACGAAACAATTACTTGCATTTTCAGGAAGAAAAGCTAAGACTCCAGTTAAAGAAATTCCTTCTTGATAGGATGTTCCTAGTGGCCATGACAAGAGACAACATAGAAAAAAAAGATGTCACTGAATACTATGAGCAAGTGTTTCAGTCAATTGCAAAACCGCACACAGGAGAAGCAGTAACAGGATTGCTGCTCATATATCGTACTTTCATTCTGCATATCCTTGAGTCTTCCAGTGGTAGTCTTTATCGTATTCTTTTAGATTATATTAACCATAAAAAGAATAGAGGAGAATATTTTATCCAAGGGATGAAAATTATAGTCGTGTCCCATAACATCCCAACAAGGATCTTCATGCAATGGCATGTTGTGGTCATCAAAGTGCCAGTCATGTATCTGGACGATGTGACACAGTCACAGCCCCTGAAAGAGGTCATCACTGAGTTTCTCACCCAGACGCATAAACTAGCACTCTACTTTTTTAAGACTCTTAAAGTGGGCGTAAAGGGACCGGGCGAGAGCTTGCACCAACCTGCACCTGAATTACTCCTCCCAGAACAAATCATTAAGTATTTATACAAATCTGAAGAATTCATGGAACCAGAAACTTTCATAAACATGTATAATAGACCCATTCACGTCACTTTGGATACGGAGGTTGTATGGCCTGCTCCTTCCCGTTTCTAGAACTGGAAGTGATGATGTGGGAGATGTGGTCAAATCTCCTAAGGAGTCGGTGCTACTTCAATAAAAAGAAAGGATTTCTAAAGTTACTCATTTCTTTAAAAAAAGAAACAGAACACCACAATATACACAAAGGTAGTATACAAATGTCTACAGAGTATGTTGAAAATGTATCTGTTCTGATATTAAGTTCAATATGTCATGTGAATAGGTGGAGTGGTTTCATAAGTTCTGAAAGGTTAACATTAGTTTAACTTAATTTATTAAATAAAACTATGCAAAAGTGTAAACACTTGTTTCACATTCTCATTCTCTAAACAGTCAATGAGCAGCTGCTACCACACAGAATCAAATTTTAGGAAAAACCATTTTGTTCTAGGAGTACACAATTTAGGGCAAAAATACCTTGAGTTTCTTGCAATCTAAGGTTTGAAGAAAATATGTGTAAAAATAAATAATGAGTATATGATACAGCATGATACATTATGATAAAATCTCACATGTGATCACTATTATAGTAGCAGCATGTAGGAAAGACTCTAAGAGCACAAACGGAGGAGTAATCTCTATATGATTCCTGAACTCAGAAAACAAAACCTAAACTTTGAAAATAGTTCCAAATCTCACATATTTTGAACTATAAAGTCAAGAATACTGAGACCATTATAAAACTAAAGAACACATTAGCTTTTTTAAATAACCAGAAAATATATTGTCAGAGGCATTATATTTTTTCTGCAAAATCTTTTATTGTGCGCCTTTTATATGACACGTTTGTCAGATGCCAGGGATATGATAGGGTGCACATAAGACATGATTTCTCAATGACTCCATAAGAGCATTTCTCAATGATTCCCCATAATATAAACAAATTGGTTATTTTTTCAGTGACTTCCTGTAAAGCAATTAATTATATGTAATTTCTATATGACCTATTTTAAGTTTGTCTCCCCTTCCTTTACCCCAGATTAAATTTTTTGCATTACTTAAAATGGTGAAGTTTGTTTGAAAAACTAAATGAAATTAATATCTTTACTATGTCAGTAATACTTATGCAAAATTACTTCAACATCTTATGAAATGCTATGGATTTAATGGAGAAATATATTGTTATTTTAGTTATTTGGTTTTCAGTCTCTTCGGGAGAGAAAACACACAATCTCAGTATGCACCTCAAATTTGTCATATGCAGATAATTTGTCATCATTTGTTTCATATCAGAATCAAATTTCAGGAAAGACAATTTCTATTTTTACATCTTATAATATAGATTGACATACAGAATGGCATTTTCCACTTTTAACTCAACTTGAAGTTACATTCATTTATATTTACTGACAGAAAGAGTATATTTTAAATGACAAGTAATTCTTCTGGATAAGAAAGAACATATAGTTTACTAACATTTTTAAAAAGACAAGCATCCACTAATAGTAAATATTTAGTGACAAAATGAGTGGAGATAAGAGTAAATGCTTTTCAGGTGAGAGAGAGCAAGGTAGATGGAGGGAGAGGAGGGGAGAAGAGGGAGAGAGAGGGAGGGGGAAGAAGGAAGGAAGGAAGTAAGGGAGGGAGGGAGGGAGGGAAGTAGGGAGGGAGGAAAGGAGAGAGGGAGAGAGCAGAGGGCAAACGCTTAATGAAGAAGTAAGTAAGCCTTGGTCTGAGCTTTGAATGAATGTGAGGAGAAGTTTGGGAGGGCAGAGGAGCCCATTTAAGAGAACAGAGAATGAGCAGAAACAGGACGGAAAAAATGAACAACAAATGTTTATTGGATCAGATAGAATCCCTTTAGCAGGGCAAATTTTATTTGGGAACAATGTTTTCTAAAGTTAGTGAATAGAAGTACACTTCATAAATAAAATTATATACTAATAGATGTAAAATATAGCAGGTTATATTTTCCCAAACTGGCTACTACAGTATAACCCATCCCACATATTCTTCTTCTAGTGTGACCTTAACATTCCTCCATCGCATGGTGGCTTCTATATCCACCATGACCTTTGTGATTGTCCTAACCAATAGAGAATAACAGAAGTGATCCATGTGACCTTCAGGACTAGGTCATAAAAACACCATCTACTTTGCCTAGATCACTTGAATGCTAGCTCTTGGAACCTAAACAATATGCTGTCAGCAACCCCAGCAGTTTTCCAGATGATATCCCTGGGCTGAGGTCCCAGCCAACAGCCAGTAGCACCTCTACACATGTGAATGAGTGAATCTTCAGGGGATTCCAGACTCCAGCCCTCCAGTCCACCTGGATTCCAAAACAGACCAACCGACAGTGCATGAAATAGTCAAGTAGAGAAGCTATTCCCACTGAGCCCTGTCCAAATTGCAGATTTGGGAACAACATTAGTAATTGTTGATGATGTAAGCCTCTAAATTTTGGGTGGATGATTATCAGCAGTCTGGGCCAATAATGTATATGTAACAGGAATAATATTATATATAACATCCAATTATATATAATTTTTATTATATATAATAATTATATGGGTAATTTCATTTCATTTATTCACTCATATATGAAACTAATATTTACTAAATGTTTTCTGGTAAATATTTACTGAGGGCCAAGCACTGTACTAGTCCCTGAGTATATAAGCAACAGTAAGATTTGTATCCTCCACACTACCTAGCATAGATCTTTTATTGGTCTATAATACATTTTGGTGTGAAAAGGATCAATAAAAAATTAATTCATTGATCCAAAGGGAAAAAAGAGTAAAAATCTGAGTCATTTTCGAAGAAGTTATAGATACTAAGCAATAATATTACTGATTTAATATACTGTTATTTCACATTTAAAAGAATTTATGAGGTGTCAACTGTGAAAATAACCAGAAAATAAAAAGTGGCTGTGAACAAATTAAGCTACTTGTATAATTATTTCTTTATTTTATTGAGCACACCAGAATGAGTTTATTCAAATGAAAGTTACCCTTCCTAATAGTCACCTTAGGAGGGTTTATACTTATTCCAGTCATCATTGCTGAAAACGTTCTGTGACTCTTTTGTGGCAGATAAAGAGGTGTATAAATCAAAAGGAGCATAAATATTTTAGTAACCTCTAAGCTTTTTGATCACCCCACTTGATTTGTGACTTGATATTCGATCTTTGTTCATAGTTAGGTTTGTTTTTAAATGTTGCTCTCACTCTCAAAGGAAGATCTGCTGTCACTGAATATATTGACAGAGTGTGATATTGCCTCTATCGGGAAACACAAATATGTTTCAGTGAGCCACATAGTTGCATTATTGAGATTCTTATGTAGCTCACTAATATTATGTCTTTAAAGGGAACAACACTCATTTGAGTTTGTAGTTTGAATATATGTGATAAATTGCAGAAATAAATACTATTTAATTTGATCGTGTCCAAAAATGTGACTCACTAAACCTTAGAAAGACTCACAAGGTAATTCTCAACCCAATGAGAGTTGTAGTTTCCTTACAATAAAACTTCACATAAAAGCGGAGTACAGCCCGGCTGGCAATGCTCGGTGGTTGAGTGTTGATCTATGAACCAGGAGATCAGGGTTTGATTCTCATCAGAGCACATGCCCAGGCTGTAGTCCTCCATCACCCAGTGGAGGGCATGCAGGAGACAGCCAATCAATGATTCTCTCTCATCATTAATGTTTCTATCTCTCCCTCTCCTTTCCTTTCTGAAATCAATATTTGCATATATATTGACATATGTATATTTCTATCTCTCTCTCCTTCTTTCTTCCTCTCTGAAATCAATGATATATCTATATAATAAAAGCCTAAGCAACCATTACAGAAGAATGGCCAGAACGGCTGGTCGCTATGATGCGCGCTGACCACCAGGGGGAAGACGCTCAATGCAAGAGCTGCCCCCGGTAGTCAGTGTGCTCCCACAGGGGGAGCACCGCTCAGCCAGAAGCTGGGCTCATGGCTGGCAAGCGCAGTGGCAGTGGCAGGAGCCTCTCCCGCCTCCATGGTAGCACTAAGGAGCAGCAAGGAGCAACGAGCAGGCGGGTGGTAAGGAGTGAGGGCTCCCGGACTACGAGAGGGCACAGGCCAGGCTGAGGGACCCCACCCCCCACCCGGAGTGCACGAATTTTGTGCACCAGGCCTCTAGTTTCTAATACCTCCCCTTATTTCCATGCCCACCTAACTCCACCTTACTCCCTCACTCCAATCTCCTCTTTGTTACAGCCAAAGGTGATCCTGAGTGGGGGGTTGAATGGATTGAGAAAAGACAGACAAGAAAATGAAAGCTGGGTCTCAGTGGGATGCTGCTCCCTGATGAAGAGACAGCGCCGGCACCCACAAGCCGTGTCTTTATTTTATAGCACATAAATGCCACATAGATGCCACAAGGCAAAGTAGGGGCGTGATCAAGTTGTTTACAGCATTCTCATGAGTTCCAACCTCACTCAACTACGTGCACCCGAACTCTATCACAAGGTACGTGGGACTACGTGTTCGGACCATAGGTTCAAGCTTACAACCACAGCCGTTGGCTATGATTTTGCTGGGAGGGCCCTGCCCTCCAGCTGGGCATTAGTCCGAGGCTTGAACCTGGCCAAAACACTGTAGCTGCGCCCGACACCTCTTCCTCCTCTCTCTCTTTCTAGTCCATATACTATCAAAGGTAAAGGCAGTAAAGCATAAGGTATAAGAGAGCCACCTCTGGTATCTTATTGCTCCACTGAAACCTGGCTCTGTAACTTTTTTTAGAGCTGTAATGTTTTGTGTTGTGTGTGTGTGTGTGTGTGTGTGTGTGTGTGTTTGTGTGTGTGTGTGTGTGTGTGTGTTTTCATCTTTCTGCCCCTGGGTTTCCTCATCCTCAAATGGATGTGATAATAATGTCTACATTATTGGCTTTGAGCTTTGCATTAAACAATGCTGTAAAGATCCTAGCATACAGTAATCACTCAATAAATTTTAGTTCTCTGATCAGACTTCTTCAGTGGCTTCCATTTCAACTCCATGATAAAAAGCAAAATTCTATCACAATCTGTAAAGTCTTAATTCTCTGATCTTTGCTTACTTAGCCTCATCTTGTGCCCACCCTTCTCTTTACTCACACTTTCTTCTCTAACAGCTTCCCAGTATTTCCATGCTTTTTCCTTTAACTTCCTTCCTTATTTCTCTTAGAAAAAATTTGCATATCCATCAAATTACACTTCCTGTGTGAATCTTGATAAACTCAAGAAACCCTTTTTTTCCCTCACTGTGTGTGACATTCAAGCAATTCCCCTGTCACATTGCTGTTGTTTATCGTCACACTCATTCTCTGCCAGCAACTTATAAGCAATTGCTATGGGATCTTTAAATTTATTTATAACTTTAGGGCTTTATTTTTTTAAGAGAGTTTTTTAAAATATCTGTAAGAATTTCTCTATAGGGTACTTTTACTGAAATAGTTGTGAAATATCAATACTTTAAAATGTTCCTATGTGATTAATCAAGTTTGGGCCATTGTCCATGAAGTGTTTTAAAATAGCAAGTCAAAATATAGTTGCTGCATCTTATCTGAAATCTTCCATTTTATTCACAAAATAATTTCTTCCATCCTAATTTGGAAGGATACCAAGAATACCTTCTGGAAGTGACTCAGCTGAACTTTTGTATTTATATATTGCTATTCACTGAGCCAAGTATAAGAGCTCATTTCCAATTCATTGGATTAAAAATGCTCTTTCCTTTTGGAGCATATGAGCAAACTACTAATAAGGAATACAACCTTTATTCCACATTTTAAAGATGCTTTCTTTATGTTCTTTGTTTCCTTGTTTCATTAGCCACACTTATCTGTTCTTTGAGATATGTGCATGGTAAGACTAGTAGTTATCTATTATCTGTATTTACTTAGGTTATTATAATATGATTCTATTTTAATTATATAGTTCACATTTCTGATCTGTTTTTAAAATACAAAGCCACTATTTTTAAAGGCACTATATGAAAATAGTGTATTAAATATAAAGCCTTGATTTATGGAGAAAGAAATGAATGTCTTAGTATTGAATATATTTACATTTGACCAAAATTCATTCTAGAGTAATGACCTCCTCAGGGATCTCTCTCACTCAAGTCTCCTTCCTCCTCATTCTCTTTCCAGTTGATACTATACTTTGCCTTTTGAAAACAAAAATGATAGACTACTCTACAACCAGGTTAATTTTATTGTAGATAAAATCTACATATCTTGTAATATTTAAGTATTTGATTCTTTACTTTCTATCCTATACTGTGATAATTCCTCAGCATATACTGTGTTCCAGCCAAAATCAAAATGAAACTAATGGACAAAAACATTGAAATGAGTTGACTGACCTTTGTTATGTACTTGCTCTATCACTAACTCATTGTGTGCCCTTGAATAACTAATTGGTTACTTTTGGGAACTCTGCTCATCTACATCACCAAATTTATGAACATCATAAAGAAGTCCAGGAAGCCCTTGAACTGTTATCTAAAAACGTGCCTGAAATCATAGACTATGCTGCCTTACCAGGAGGCAGGCAGAGGATAAAATTAATGTGATTCTATTAAAAATATTAAGCCTAATGTCTAAATGGATGACTAAGCCACCCTATCAGACACTACTTGTGGGCAATGACAAAATTTTTCTTTTTTAAAAAAACCATCCTGGTTGCATCTATTGTAGCACAAAGATGGATGGGAAACTGAAAAGCCAGATATATATATATATATATGATTAGGACTTCTAAAGAGCAAGTTTGGCTGGTTGGTGTCGACCCATGAACCAGGAGGTCATAGTTTGATGTCTGGTCAGGGCACATGCCTGGATTATGGGCTTGATCCCCAGTAGAGGGTGTGCAGAAGGCAGCTGATCAATGATTCTCTCTCATTATTGATATTTATATCTCTCCCCTTCTCCCTTCCTCTCTCTGAAATCAATAAAAACTTATTTAAATATATATATGAGAGCAAGTTCGGTAGCACCATTAAGTCAGAAAAACAGTGAAGACCAGGGCATTTTTCTTTAAGTCTGATGGAAAGCCATTGAAGATTTTAAACAGGGCATAATCAAATTGGTTTGGCTGCTGAGTGAGAATGAATTGGTAGGAGACATGTTAATGCAGACAGACCCCTTAGTAAGTCGTTACAAATCTTCTGGCAAGAGATGGTTATAGCTTGAATGAGATTAATGATTGTGGAAATGGATCTAAGGAGGCCAATTAGAGAGATAATCAGGAGGTAAATAGGCCTAGGTTTGGAGGAAGAGAATGATATCAAATATGTTAGGTTTCTAGTTTTTCCGACATATACAAGCAGTATGAAGTTTGTAGGGGAAGATTGTACTTTTTAATTACTGGCATATTATAGCTACATCAGGTGAGCACGATTTTTATTTGGTATTCCCATTAGCACTCACTTTGGATGAGGTATAGAGCACACACATTATATTAAATATCATAGTTTGCTGAAATGGCTAAGTAATAAGATGTATTTTCTGATATAACAACTTCTAGGAAAGAAAAGTGAGTAAAAACAGTTTGATGAGATAAAACATATTAAGCTGGAGAAGAAATTATCTGAAAGATTACCTTGAGTCCACTATTCACCAGAGCTCCCCTTAATCTTATGTCTGCATTCAATGGAGCCAAAAGTAAAAGCAGCAGCACTTTATTTCACTTAATTCCTTCCCTTAGTCAAATAAAAGTTATTCAAAACATTAATTCAATGATTATCTATTGCCTCCTTTATGTTAGTGGACACGTAAACCACAAACACATAAAAGGCCCCCTATCGCCCCCACCAATTCATGTGCATATCATTTATTCCATTCGCAATAAAAATTTAGATGCAAACGTGACATTTGGCATTATATTGAAGTGGCTTACTCTGGTTTCTCTCGGTTGTGGGACAACATGACACACACTGAATCTTTTTCTCTCTCTGCATTTAGCCATCCAGCAAATATGAACTTTGTTAGGCATGGAGGCTCGGGGCTGCAATGCAATCATGAGAAAATGAACATGACTTCTACCATAGAGAGTATGCAATCTCTGTCTTTCTCTATCACAAACACATAAACGAATATTAAACAATTAAAATAAGTGTCATTATCATGGATATGTAAGTGTCAATGGTTTCCTATCTTGACCTACTTTAGAGGATTGGAGGCTGTCTCTGGCAGATACAAGATACAAGGATTTCTGAAAGTTAAATAGAAGTGAGCCAAATGAAAGGCAAGGAGTAGGAGGCAAGTGTTCCCGGCTATATACATATGTATACTCTAGCAGAGGGATATTCTGAAACCTAAAGGCAAGAGAGTCATACCACGCTGGAAGAACAGAAAGAATTTCAACCAGGCAGCATTTGAAATACAAAGGGTAATTGTAAGAGGTGAAAGGGATAGTTAAGCATGGGACCAGCTGACACGGACACTTAAGACCACATAAGTACCATGACTTCATCTCCAGTCAAATGGGACACAATTGTGTTTTAATCAGAGAAATGTCATAGCTAGACATGCATGATGAAGAACCACTCTGACCTGGGGAGAAGAGACTGGAAGAGAACTGGGAAGCTAGATGAGATAGATAGGAGGCTATTACAGTAATCGGGGAAAGAGATGATAGGAAGTCTGTACAAAAATGATGATAAGAATAGAAAAAGGGCGCAAAAAATCAAGAAATAGGTCAGATATCTTGGTATCTGATTGAAAGTAAAGAATGTGAAGAAGAGGAAAGAGTCAAGGATGAAACATGTGACAGGTGGCGGTGCCAAATCCCTAGACAGGTAATCCTGGAAGACAGCTGGGGAAGGGAGATGAAGTTTTCTGTTCCCAGCATGCTGAGTTTGAGGTGTTTGAGAGACATCAATATTAAATATCCTGTAGAGAGTTTGTTGTATTTCCTGAAGCTCAGGAGATAAAGTCTGCATGGAGATGGAGATTTGGAAATCAGCATATAGACGATGTCTAAGATTTCAGGAGGAGTGCTATCACCCAGCACAGGCACATAAGGGAACAGAGAAGACAGTACTTCAAAACCCCAAGAAGGCCAAGGGCAGAACAGGGGCCTTCAAAGAATTCTAAGACATTTTTTTTAATTTAAATTGCCCAGAAGCAGAGAAAGAGACACAGATGAGGACAGTGTCATGGAAGCCAAAGG
>NW_006383018.1:1174387-1176527 GCF_000327345.1 Myotis davidii | reverse complement strand
AAAGAGCTTTTCATAAGGAGAGTACTCAGCAGTATCGGTAGCGGTCTCAAAGTCAAGTAAGAAAAGACTAAAAAGTAGACTTAATGACAAGGGGATCATTCGTGACTTTGCAAGAGTGACTTATGTAGTGTAGTGGAGGCAGAAGCAGGATGCGGTAGGTTAAGGAGTGAGAGTTGGGTGAGAAAATAGAACAAGTATAAGCAATATTTCAGAACGTTTGGCTGTGTAGTTGCTAGTGAATCTGCAGTCAATTGGGGAATGTAAAGGACCCAATTAAAATTCTGAAATGTTTACAGAAAGGTTTACAGAAAGGTTACAGAATGGTTCCAAGGAAGGAATCTGTCCTTTCATGTGAGATTAACTAACTAATCAAAACTTGAGGGGAAAAGGTGTTCTACCGAGTTTCAAATGGCAAAGATATGGGTTTGTACACTGAAAGTCCTCAAATGACTGTGTGTAAGTTCTGGAAAAGAATGGTCAATAAACTTTTGTTTAGATAAATGATTACTCTCTAGAAGAAAACTAGCTGTGCAGAAAATGACTTTAGAATATTTGTAAGCTCTGATGTTACAGCTCAAACTTTGGATTATTCCACTGGGATTTTCATGGTCAAGCTTTTATAGTTGATTGCATATTATGCTATGTGCTTTATCTCCTTTATGGACCAACCACATTGCATTTGTAAATTCTGCTCTGAAATCTGGCCCTTATCCAGATTGCATCTTTCTTTGCCCGGTCAGGGCATGCTAGGAAACTGCAAATTACAATCAAGTCTCAATTTTCCAAACTAATGATTTTAAAGGGCAATAATGCATAATCCAAAATGATGGTAAATTCATGAACCATTTATCTTTGCAATGTATATTCATTAAACTTGACTATAAGTACTTCTTATATGACATTCTTAACAAAATGATAAAGCACTTCAACTGAAATGATTCAAGGGACTTGGAAGGCTTTCCAATTTCTCTATTTTTGCCTTCCACTATATTCTATTGCTATATCGCCTTTCATGTTTACATGACTCATTAAAATAAACTAATATATTGTACTTTTTAGGATGGAAAAGATAATCAAATTTCATCTACTCCTGACATCATTTCCATATTATTGCCACCCTTCTCTATAGCTATGGTTCTCTGTGCCTGTCTCTCTGAAAAGTTTCATTCACAAAAGAGGATAGTATAATAAGCCCATGTATACTAGTACATCACCCACCTTCAACAATGATCAGAAACTATTTTCACGATTGACTCCTTATTAAGAAACATGCCCATCATCTCTCTGAGATATTATGGATTCAGAAAGCCCACAGATACTAGAGCCAGGAGGAGCGTTAGATGTTATCTGTTCCAGTCTAGTCGTTCAGTGAGGAAAATGAAGCAAGCAGAGACTTAACAAAGCACAGCTCTGATTGATAGTGAGGCAAGAGTTAGACATCGCCCACCTCTTCCTTATTCCCTCTGGTGAAATGAAGACTACATTGCTACTGCCTTATTCTTGATACAGAATATTTCCCAAAATTCACATGAGGGCCGCTCACGCACTTCTGTTGCCAAAGATGTCTACTCAGGGTATTGTACCATGGCAGGGAAGCTGGAAATGCACACCTTGCAGGCAGACACAACCTGCTGACAGAGCATCCATTATTATCTCTGGCACTACCTGGTTCTTCTTGCTAATATTAACCAAATGATAGTTGAATAAGCACAAGTAATTAGTTTACAAATAATAAAAGATGATGTTTTCCCCTTTGTATTATATAGAAGACATATAAAAATATCTCTAATAAAGATGACTCCCAGTTGATTAACAGGAATAAAATGCTTGCATAAATAGAATTAAATGTGCACATTTGGAATATAATTATAGATACAGATAGATAGAAATGTCAGTGTATATACACAACCCTCTTAACCCAAACTAGAGAAGGCGATTAGGATTCATAAAACTGCTCCCAGTCAAGGGGGAGAACCGGGGACTTAACTACCAAAGCTGAACAGTGCAGTACAAGAAAGGCTTTGTGTAAATAACGCCAATCATTTCTCCACCAATGATGTCCTCCCCACCTCCACTCTGACTTCCATCTGGGCAACCGGCCCATGCACTTTTCACAGAGTATCTCTTCCCATAGTTTCGT
>NW_006383018.1:1173083-1174349 GCF_000327345.1 Myotis davidii | reverse complement strand
TAGGGACGACAGACTGTCATTCTCTCTGCAATTCAATCTCTCTCTCTTCCCCTGCCCCCCGGCCATTGGTGTGTGTGCGTGTGTGTCACACACACACATAGCACACAGGCTGGACTAGTCATTATCCACCAGGAGCAGAGATAGACCATTTGTGAGGCAGCAAATGCTGAAGCTGAACAGAGATGGGCTATCTGGGAATCCAGATACAATCACCTCAGCTGCCGATTATTCCATTTCCCAGTCCTGACTGAGGCCTGGTAGCAATTTTTCCCTCCTGAATCCTTCCAATAGTCAATTCTTCTCTTTTGCTTAAGTCAAAGTGTATTTTTTTCCCTCTTGAAGCAAACAATTCCTTAGCAGTGTGACAAACATTTTTCAAAGTAACCTATCAGAGCTCTAGTTTCACATTGGAAGACTCATGCTCAAATCTCCGATTATCTGCTGCCTGACCATGATCTTGAAAAAGTTATTTAACTTCTATGGACCCCAATTTTATCAGCTATAAATTGAATGAGCACCCAAATAGTAAATGAGATAAATCATATGTGAAAATAACCAGCAACTCAATAAATTCATGTTGACTTTGTCAGAGTTGAGCCTCCTATGTTCTGCAAGTCTGCAATTTCCATAATACAGTTATGACAACAAGCTTTGTGACAAGAATATAAAGCGGCCTGACTTCTGACCAGCAGCCTAGGGAGACCTCAGGGGTGTCAGATCAATTAGTCAAGCTGCTGATTCGCAATGCGTTGGCAGCAAGGAGCCCGTAGTCTAGAGACGGTCTACAAAATCTCCTACAGGTAAAGCACAGAGTCAGTCCTTCAGGACTTTTGCTGCTGGTCTTAATCTCTGGACGAATCTGAGCTACCCTTTGATAAATGCTTAAATGCCCATTCACGGAACTCTGCTCAGTTAATTCAGATTTATTGATTTGTGCTGGGAATATACTATTTATATTCTTCAGTAATAATGTGAACAATAGAAAATCACACCACCATTTAATTAAAGGGCTTATTATACTTATGAAGATTTTTTTTATTATTTCAAAAAGCTCAAATTCTAATAAGATGGGAATGGACTTATGTTGGTTTTCTGGTTTTTGCTTCCAACATATGCTTCTAACAAGAAATCAGCTGCTTAATTGTATGTCCCTCAAGGAATAAGGTATACACAACACTGTGCCTTGTCACCTACTATACATAAATTGATCTTTAGCCGAAACCGGTTTGGCTCAGTGGATGGAGCGTCGGCCTGCGGACTGAAAGG
>NW_006383018.1:1168172-1173012 GCF_000327345.1 Myotis davidii | reverse complement strand
AAAAAATAAGAAAAGTATGTGATGGTAAGGGAAGCAAAATATACATTTTTATTTCCCCTTATGAAGAAAGATAATTTGGGGTTTTCACCTTGAAAAGTATAATGTTATTTGTGATTTATGTGAAATAAAAATTGTGAAATATTTGCTTCACTTTGAATTGTCATGAATTATTGGTGTCACTGCATTCTTGGAAAGTGCCTTTATAGTTTTGTGAAGTTGCCAATAATAAGAGTTCTTACCATTAGTTTCTTACTAAACTCTGAACATCAGTTAATTATAACTGTACATTGACTGCTGTATATAAGAATAGGTTGCCAAAGTTTATTTTAATTTTGCCATATGTGTAAGTGCCCACATTTCATGTTTACTTTAGCTTAATATTTTCATTTTGAACCACTCTAATCAAGTAAGATTAAATAAATGAATAAAAGAATGAGCAAGGGGACAGTTTTATTGAGTGCCTACTAACCTGCAGACCCTGCAGCCCCCAGGTGCTGGCATTTACCTGGATGAAAAAAAAAATACAAAAAAAGATAAATAGATATGTGAACTAACAATTAAAATGCTATTATGTTTCAACAAAGGAATACAAACATTGTCACAGTAGCATAGAGCTAGAACAGTCAATTTTCATTACAATGGTTTCACACCTGAGCTTTGGAATCTGAAGGTCCTGGGTCCAAGCCCTTGCACTCTGCCAGGCAGTTACTCATAAAATGTGGACCCTCACCTCATCTGCAAAATGGAAGATAACCCTGCCTACATCTTAAGAAAGTTGTTTTAACAATGAAATAATCAATGTGCGAAACGTTTGCTTTGGCACAGTCTGTCTGACATAGAATGAGGGCTTCCTGCCTGTTATCTGAGTGTGAACAGGGCATTAGGGAGGTGTCTGGAGCACCAGGGAAGTATGGAGGATGCCCACAGGTGTTCCAGTGGGAAAAGGAGAGAACAGAGTGTGAGCAAGTCAAAACCTTCCTCAGCCTCTAGCGTCTGAGTTTCAAATCAAGGTGAGTTGATATTGGTTCAATAATTTCATAATGCCAATGTGTACAACAAACCAATGGGCTGCTTGTTGAAAATGTACGCTCCCCCCCAAAATAAAATTAAATAAATAAATAAAATGTATACCCCAGGCCCCACCCCAGGCATTCTGTTTCTATTAAGTCTAGTGTTGGGGGTCTCAAATCTGCAGTGTACCCTCAGTTCGACAGTAACTGATGAAGATGAGCTCTAAGGATCATCCTAGCTTGGTTTTACTATAAGTAGCTACGATGCCATATTGGACATGTAATTTAGCAATCTTCTTTTCCATCTTTTTTATTCCAGAATCATGAGAACCTGACACATATACTCAGAAAGTGTTTACTATTGATTGCATCGAGATCAGCCAACTTGATAGTCTTTCTCTAGAATATTCACACATTTTTAAGCCCAATTCTTGAAAAAAGGAACCATCATCAGAAAGATCAGCAAACTCTTAAATGCCTGCAGAGCAGCAAGGAGATGGGTTCAGAGGCAGCAGTTGCGGCAGCAGGGCCATCAGAGGGAGGCGTTAGGGTCCAGGCAATACCAGTTCCCCCTGTGCTCCTCCAGCCCGAGGGGCTGCAGTGACTTACTGCAGTTACTAATCTCTGGGTTATGGCACCTTCCTCTTTTCTCTCCCTTGGGCTTTTCAACACATTTGTTAAAAAAAATGTAAAATAAAACAAAAAAGCTCCTGCATTGTACTCCCACTGAAAAGCTGAGAATGGTTTCTGTTATCATGACTAGATACTGATACAAACACTTTTTGCAACATGAAGTGGCAACTGGTAGACATCAATTGAATACTTTCTACTAGTATATATGCTAAGAGCAGAATGAACGTGTACAAAAGTTTGCATCTACACATGGACCTTAAATTCGCTCAGGATGTGAACATGTGTAAAATATCCACAACTCTTAGTCAATAGTATTTCCTCCTTTCAAATATGTAACTGTTATAGTTTGTTGTTGTTTTTTTAATTGGGGAGAGAAAATGATAGAGGGAAAAATAACTGATTGGTTCATTAAAATTTCCCAAGGCAGAGAAAGATATTTAAATATAGTGATCAGATTGCATGCTTATCAGCAAAGAGACAGTAGTCTTACATTAAGCAACTATCTCTATAGAAAAGAGGAAAATCCCTTCTACAGCCAGCAACATTATAAAAACCACTCAACTCAATTTGATTTGACAAAAACAAGAAAAATAGAAAAGCCACTTTAAATGTGTCACTGTCTTGGATTAAAGCTGTATCGGGAGAGTAGGGCATACTGAGCTACTGAGCATTTTCATTATAAAAGTTGTAAAAATGCACGGCTGCTATCTGCCATGGTGTATTAAATAAGAAGCTGACTATGCACGGCTGCTATCTGCCATGGTGTATTAAACAAGAAGCTGACTGGCCTCCATGCCTGTACTTCCCTTCCCAAGAAAACACAGCCACAGTGTAAGAGCAATTTTATAGGGCCATTTGAAAGAGCAACAGTTTCAACAATCTGATGTGAAAGTGCTGCGTTTCCAGTCAGTGCTCAGAACATTTTCTTTAATCCTCACCCAAGGGCATGCTTAGAGAGAGGAATAGAGAGAGAGGGAGAGAGAGAGAAACATCAACGTGAGAGAGAAACATTGGTTGGTTGCCTTCCTTAAACTCTCCAACTGGGAATAGAACGGGCAACCTTTTGGTGCGTGGGATGACACTGAACCAACTGAGCCACACCGGCCAGGTGTCAGAACATTTTAAAAGGTCAAGGGAACTGTTTTTGACAGAACGAGCCAACTGCAGCAGCGATAGCCATCGGCTGCCTTTCACTGTGCGCTTACTGTGTGCCAGACACTAAGTGCTTAGCATCCATTAGCTCATTCACTTCTTACCATGGCCCTATAAGGCAAGTCATGTCACCAGGGAACAAGCTAAGGCTCCCAGTGGCGAAGCAGTCACAGAACTAGTCAGTGCTGCAGTGGGAGGTCACACCAGGTCAGGTCAGTCCAACTCTAAACTCAATACGCTTCACCACGTCTCTCTGCTGAGGATATGAAAGGAGATTCTCCATGCTGCCACCTGAAAATTGTAGGGGCATGAGGGGTAACTGCATAAAACAAGGCAAAACACATACATCAATAATACTACAAAACCCTCCAAACATCATGTTTTAATTTAAAAGGTTAAATAAATATAAAAACATGCAACCTTTGTCACCAAGCCATACTGAAAAGAACTCATATTTCAGTAGCCATACATGCATATTTCAACAATAAAGATTTAAAAGAATAATAACAATTTTGACTTCCCAATTGAAATAGTTTTCTGTTTCTAATTCTAGAAATCTTAAGCTTCTCCCAGACCAGCCTTCTATAACCAGATTTTTGCCTCACACACTGGTTAGTTCCAATTGACTCTATTTCAAATCAACCCCCCCTCCTCCTTGAGAACTCAGTTTAGGGGAAACTTTTTTGAGCCTCCTTGAGCTTATCATTAAGGTGTTTCTGAGCTCCCTAAGTGATCGTTACCCGCTTCTCCCAGGGACATCATATGGAATTCTTGAACTCATACTATATAGCATATGGATGCTGGAAGATAAGCATTGAATTTTAATGAAAATATAAGATTCATTCTTTAAATATATTTAAATTCAATTAAACTAGGATTGATTGACATATGCATTATTTGGGTTTTATCTATAATCTTCTTGGCAAAACTCCTGTTTCCCTAGTAAAGCAAACATATGTATTTTATCATCATGCATGTGTGTGAAATTACAACTTTTGTAATAAAATTTACATATCATTTGTACATAAATTTTGTTTTATTAGAAGTCCAAGCTAGAGGTTTCTTTCCTTAAATAATTTATTATTTTCCACTAAATACATAATTCACATCTCTCAAATAATGAAAACTCAACAGAGCCATTTCTAACCATTTGTGAGAGATTTATAAATCTACATTATGGTCGGATTTTTGAATTTCAACAAGTAGTGTTAAGGAATAGATAATGAAATACTTCACAGATGTTACCCTGGATATAAACCATGTGTTTTATTAGCATAAATCTATTCATTCTTACCTAATCAGTATTCTTTTGTTCATTTGTTTCAAATCATTAGTAAGTTAGCTTTGGTCAGTCAAAGTGAAGTAGCAAAGTGAAGTCTAATTATCATCCCATGTCAAAAAAAAAGAGGGCCTTAATTAGTTTACTGTCAGTTGAGCTGCAAATATATATGTTCTTTGCAAAACTCATTTTAATAGTATTTTTAAAAATAAAGCAGATCATAATTTTATGTTAGGGCAGTCTTTGCCTTTGGAGTGGATGGGGCTTGAAAAAGGGTACACCAGGTCTTCCAGGGAGTTGTAATGTTCTGTATTTATATCTGGAGCATCAGAAAGCTGCACACTTATAATTTGTGACAATTTATATATTACTAGAGGCCCGGTACACAAAAATTTGGGTACTCAGGGGGGGGTCCCTCAGCCCGGCCCATGCCCTCTCACAGTCTGGGACCCCTTGGAGGATGTTCACCTGCTGGCTTAGGCCCGCTCCCTGGGGGATCGGGCCCAAGCTGGCAATCAGATATCCCTCTGGCAGCCCGGCAGCCTGGCAGCCCTTGGGGGATGTCCACTTGTCAGCGGGGAGCAGGCCTAAGCTGCAGTCGGACATCCTTAGCGCTGCTGAGGAGGTGGGAGAGGCTCCTACCACCACTGCTCCACTGGCAGCCGTCACCCTGGGTTGTGGCTGAGCAGAGCTCCCCCTGTGGGAGCACACTGACCACCAGGGGCAGCTCCTGCATTGAGTGTCTGCCCCCTGTTGGTTAGTGTGT
>NW_006383018.1:1156299-1167963 GCF_000327345.1 Myotis davidii | reverse complement strand
TTTTCAGGCTGACCATGGAGGCTGGCTGAAAGCAGGTATCTGGGATTTATTTACCTTCTATAATTGAAACTTTGTTGCCTTTTGCAGAGGCGATAGCCAGCTCAGGGCAGGCGGGAAGCTTGGCTTCCTCCATCATTGGGGCAATCAAGCCTCCTGCTTGCTCCAGCTCTGTGGCTGCCGGCTGCCACCTTGGTTGGGTTAATTTGCATATAGTCGCTCTGATTGGCCGGTGGGCATGGCTTAAGGCATAGTGAATGTATGCTCAATTTGCATGTTTGTCTTTTATTAGTGTAGATGTTGTTCTTTAATACAGAAGTTAAAAAATAACTTTCCATTTTGATAGCATTAGGTCAAGCAACAGGCAATGTTGGCGATTTCATAAAATTATAATTATTACTTCAGTGGATCCCATCACTTTTTAAAAAGTAATGTTCTCCCCCCTATGAAATTTGTAGATGTCCTAATCGAAGACTACACAAACTAAGAACAATAGCCTTAAGATGTGTCTGTAAGATGATCTTGTTTTAGGGTTCTTAAATTAATCTTCTGTATAGATTATGTGTATATAGTTCAACAAAAAAATATCTGGGAAAAGTAAATACTATTTGAAATAGTGGGTAGTATTGTCCTAAATATATAATAACATCTTACTGAGTTTACCACCTTTGAATAATATAAAAGTTCTACTCTGTTGAAAAGGAAGAAAATTTTATCCTTTGCAACTTCATGGATGGAACTGGAGAATATCGTGCTAAATGAAATAAGCCAGTCAGAGAGAGACAAATACCATATGATTTCACTCATATGTGAAAATTAATGAACAAACTGAACTACTAAGAAAAATGGAGATGGACTCATAGACCAAGAGCAGGCAAACAGTGGGGCAAGAGGAGAGTGAGGGGGAGGGATAGAGAAAAAAAGAGAGAGAGAGAAATCATGCACATGAACAAGAGTGTGGTGATTGCAGAGTGGAGGGGGATGGGTAGGGATGGTAGAGGGCACAGAGAGGATAAAAGCTGATGGACAAAATAAAATAATTTAAAAAAATGAATCGTCAGTATATTTCAAAACTTGAATTACATAAAAACTGTGATAAAGCATTTTGAGTTGCAGAAAGTTTAATCAATACATAAGAAAATAATACAAGTGCGGAACATGGAAGAAGATTAGTTAATTCTCACATAATTTTCAGTCCTTTACATGACTTAATGAAAAATTTCCAGATGTCTCTGAATAGTTGCAGGGATGTGATGTAAAAGAGTGGGCAGATCTACCCTCCTGCTTCTAAAGAGCACACTAAGGACCAGTGAGTAAATGGAAGAAGGAGGCAGAGACATTGGTAGAGACAGAAGAAGACTCGGTGTTAATTACATTAGTCTCACAAGAGGATCAGTCACTTCAGTGAGCAAAGTTGCCCACCCACCATTGGAAATGTGCACCCATGTTAAGAGTGGTTGTGTGAGTTTCCTATAGCTGCTCTAACAAATTATCACAAATGTACTGACAATATAAATCTATTATCATACAGTTCTTAAGTTGGAAGTCTTTCTGGACTAATATCAAGGTGTTAGTATGGTGGTGATTTTTTTCTGGATCATCTATAAGCGAAACCATTTACTTGCCTTTCCAGCTTCAGGAAGTCACCTGCATTCCTTGGCTTGTGGCCCCTTCCCCTATCAGCATCACAACTTCCTCAGAGCTCTTTCTGACTCTGACACTTCTGCCTCCCTCTTCTAAGGACTCTTGTAATTACACTGGGCCCACCTACATATTCCAAGATAATCTCCTCAACCTCCTTAATTATCTCACATCTGCAAAGCTCCCTTTGCCATGTAAATTAAAAGAGTCAAAGGTTGTCAATATTATAACATGGAGTCTTTATCATGATGCTATATTAAAAGTTATATAGTAGGAGTCTAAACTAGATTGCCAAGTGCCCTCCAAAATTTATATCCTATAAAAAAAAGCAAAGCAATCAAATATCTGTTAACAACTATATAAAAAGTTTATTTGTATTAAGAAACTGACCATACAATAAACCTGATTCTCTTCATTCCAATTGATTACTATTATCTCTCTATGTGTCCACACTATATGGCTGGATATTTTAGATAAAAATCATTGTTTAGAAGAATTCCAAGCTCCTCTTTGAACAGTGGCTACATCCAGACTGATCCAAGAAAGGACAAGTGCTAACAAAGCCTTGTTGGAAAGTGTGCAGCTGATAAGTTCAGACAATAATAACCACTTATCAGGGAATTATTGTAGGTCTTTTGAAAGAGGAAGAGAGAGAGAGAGAGAGAGGGAGATAGATGAGATAAATAGGCAGAGGCAGAGTGAAAGAATAAGAGAGAGATAGGGTTTACGTACCACAATTTTTTCTCCTTGCTACACACTGCTAAATAGAAAGAGAATGATCAAGTTCCTGACTTGCAATTCATTTCTCAGAAACTATTAAATATTCCAATGAGCCCTGGCTGGTTTGGCTCTGTGGACAGAGCGTCAGCCTGCAGACTGAAGGGTCCCAGGTTTGATTCTGGTCAAGGGCACATGCCTAGGTTGCAGGTTTGGTCCCCAGTAGGAGATGTGCAGGAGGCAGCTGATCAATGATTCTCTCTTATCATTAATGTTTCTATCTCTCTTCCCCTCTTCCTTCCTCTCTGAAACCAATAAAGTTTTTAAAAAAATATTCCAATGAAAAATATGGCTTAACTAACTCATGTATGAATTTCATCCATTTATATATTACCAATCTTCTCGTGTGGCCTTGAACAAAAGATATGGAATATAGTGCTCTGCAATTTGGATTAATAGAAAATACTAAATTATGCTTGAAGCAATTGACCGAGTGATCTTGGTAGACGTTAAAGTGAGAAGCATTACTATAAGAACACTGACCACTCAATCCATCAGAACAGTTTGCATTCTAGAAGATTCTAATGAACCTGGGAAAAATTTCTCTAAGAAAAGAGTTTTCTTCATAGAGCTACCAGTAGGACTAAAGGGTACATATTTCTATCAATTAAATTTCTATTGAAATCCTTTTATTTTATATTAAATCAAAAATAAACCAGAAGCTGTGCTCAGCTTTGGGGATATAAGGGTAGTAGACAGGGCACAAAGGATCTCACATTTCAGGGTGACATTGAGACCAAGAAACAAATAGGTTCAGTGATGATCAAAGCAAAAAGTGGTTGTGATCGCAGCCTGCAGGAGAAGCCCTGGACCCATGATAGGGAACTCAGTGTAGACCAGTGATGGCGAACCTTTTGAGCTCGGCGTGTCAGCATTTTGAAAAACCCTAACTTAACTCTGGTGCCGTGTCACATATAGAATTTTTCTGATATTTGCAACCATAGTAAAACAAAGATTTATATTTTTGCTATTTATTTTATATATTTAAATGCCACTTAACAAAGAAAAATCAATCAAAAAAATGAGTTCACGTGTCTCCTCTGACACGCGTGTCATAGGTTCACCATCACTGGTGTAGACTTACATGAGAAACCAACTCCTTAATAAGTCTGCAAGCATGGCCCAACAAAAGGAGGCCAAAAAAAAAAAAAAGGATCTGTGACAGAGGAAACAGCATGTACAATGGCATAAATTCTATAAACACTTGTCGTAATCAAGAGCTCAGAGTAGTTCAGTATGGCTGAATGACAGAATCAGATAGAAGATTAAAGGGAGTTTAAACTGACTCTGTAGCTAGAGTCTGGATCATGAAGAATCTTAGATACTACCCAACAGCTTTGAGCATTTTCAGATAACATGAATGCAATTAATATGGCCACCTCTATGTCTGTTGACTTCGCAAGCAAATGAAGCAAATGAATGGGGAGAGTCAGACTTACATGGGTTCTCCAACCCCAATATCATTCAAAAATGGGACCAATGGTTATTTTCGCTTTAGAATATGATAATTATTTCATTCACAGAGAGGAAATGCATATCGCTTTTGCTTGCCAAGATGATGTTAGGGAATATAATTATAGCAAAATGGAGATTTGGAAAGGACATGTGGCTGACTATATTTGTTGCTTGGGAGGTAGATGGGACAAGTGAAGTGATGAGTAATAGCTGTGGGAAGGAGAGCACGGGGAGAACATTGGTAGTAGGTTCTGAATGGAGATATGGAGGGAGCTCTAAATTCTGAACTAGAGATGAAAGTCACATGTGGATGCTAAACAGTGAAGGGACTTATATGTATGTTTGGGTCAGGGGGCATGTAGCATGGAATGGTTCTCCCCATTTGCAAGGGTTTATACATCTGGAGTTAAAAGCAGATGCCAACACTTATGCATCAACCAAAAAGATACTTAAAAATTGATAATCGCCAGAACCGGTTTGGCTCAGTGGATAAGAGTGTCGGCCTGTGGACTGAGGGGTCCCGGGTTCGATCCCGGTCAAGGGCATGTACCTGGGCTGCGGGCACATCCCCAGTAGGAGGTGTGCAGGAGGCAGCTGATCGATGTTTCTCTGTCATCAATGTTTCTAACTCTCTATCTCTCTCCCTTCCTGTCTGTAAAAAATCAATAAAATATATTTTTAAAAAAATTGATAATCATGTTAATCATAGGAATAAGAATCAATGGCAAGGAGAATAAGAGGGAGGGGAAAGATTGCTTAAAAAAATTTGGCAGTATTAATTTTAAAATAAAACATATTCTGCCTCTTACACCCACATAAAAGTGAAATAAAATTTGCCAAGAGGAATTTTCCAATTGTCAAAGCAAAAAATTGGCAGCCCTAATTGTACTTGCTACAAGTGAACAAAATGAATACTCTCCACGAATCATTCTCAAAACTGTCCAGTACAAAACCCTAAGGGGCATCCCTATATTTGGACAGTCTATATTTTATTATTTGTTTATAGCCTGCCTTGCTTTCACAAACAGACCTAAGTCATCTGGAAGCAACTTTATACATTAAAACAATAAAATATAAAGTTAAAAGAATGAAAGCTGTGGACAATAAAGTTAAAGTAAGAGCTAACATTGGGAGAGGAGATGAGCAAAGGTAGGGACACGATGTTGCTTTAAAGGCCAACATCAATCTTCAACACTTGGTTAGGCCACAGCTTTGTCTCAAGGTTTCCTAAAGCCTAAGAAGAAAGGAAAAATAGTTAACTCTATAGTTCTCTTTATCTGTAAGAAAAAGTACTAGCATATTAGAAATATATGTTTAGATTTTAGGTATCAAATATGAATAAAAGAGAGTTTAGTTCAATGCATGTTTTCAGGGTGCACCTCAGGAAAAATAAGATTAGTGAGTATCATTAAAAACCCTATTTTAAATACTATGTCATATCCTTTTCCATGTTTTGTCTTCAATAAGCTAACAATGCCTTAGTGAACATATCCAAAGTATGTTGTAAATCATCTTTCCAGAATTTCTTTTCAAGTCCAAAAGTTACTTCCAATGTAAGGGAGACTATGGAACTTGGTGATTCGTATATTCCTATTATCATCATAACTATACTTTTTCAAAAAATATATCAAATGTTTAATTTCTCTCTCCAGCCCTCATCCAGTAAGTAAACGTGATTTATAAAATCTGTCAATAAAAGGCTGTTGCCTGTCATTTTATAAAGATCACCTGAAAAACTATATTTGCTAAAACCAAATGACATATTTGAGCAAAGTAGCCCTTTTATTTCAATTTTGATTCAAATTATTTTCTATGAAATATGTACATATATACTAAAAATTATTCTGGCAGTGTGCATTTTGAATAAACCAAACTCCAACTAAAATACACTTCAAAAGTTATTTGAAATATATATTTCTCTTCTTGTTTCTTGCTCTCAATACACCCTTGAACCCATTGACATTTTGAGCTCCATTAACACGTGAAAAATATGTATCTTAGTATTTATGCATTATATGAAAAGATTTCACAGTTACAATTAACACCAAATTTTTTAGAACTATAAGCGATTAAGTTTTGTTAAATACAGTCCCCATTTAGCCTACCTACGATGCTAATATGTTTTATTCTTATTTTGTTCCCAAATTATGGGGGAAACTTAAAATAGAGTTTATCTTAATTTTATATCGAAAAGAAACAAATCAAGGGATTTGATACATCAAATTTTAATTACAAAATAAATGCTATATAATCTAATAAAGCCACAATGCACTCAAATACTCATCTGATTCATCTTATCATGCAAACTTTCTGAAGTCAGAGAAAAATAAATTTAACTCCTAGAAAGTTGACACATTTTTTATAGCATAAATGCCAACTACTAGTTTCTGAAATTAGTTGGGGAGGAAGAAGAAAGGGTTGAAAAGGCAATGAGAAGAAAAGAGGTTGCTTAATACAATATTTGGCATAAGAAAGAAAACATCAAGAATTGTAACTGAGCCTTTATTGAAAACATCTAAAAGTTTTCCTATGAAAGGCAACATTATGCATTCATGAATTTGAGAATAGGATGCAGGTGACTTTTCTATGGGAGAGCATATCTTCGTAATTATTTTTTGGCACATCAGTTTGAGAGCATTTTGGAAGCGTTTAACTTGTACTTATTAAGTATAATGAAATACATATAATTGAAGATCATAGATATCAGAATAAAGAACAAGGTTGTAACCTCACTCGTTTCCTCATTTAAGAAGTTCTATGAATAGATGGACCCTCAAGATAGTCTTTTCCAGAACTTCTTTCATTTATACATATGCATTTGTAATTTTTAAAAGGGGGCTTTATAGGAATTTTTAGCTCATCTAAAATGCTTGTTTGTGGGAGGTGGAAGAAGGTAAAGGGGAGCAGATAAATGGTGAAAGAAGGAAACTTGACTTGGGGTCGTGAACATACAATATGCAGATTATATATTATAAACTTGTGCATCTGAAAACTAGAAAAATAAAAAATAAAAAATTAAATTATTTTTGTATGTCAACTACTTCTATTAGGCACTTTATTTGGATAACAGAATAAGATCACCAAACAAAACAAAATAACAACAAAATTCCAAGGACCTGATCTGTTACTCAGATAAAAATCCCAAGAATTATCTTCTCATTCAATATTTCAGGGGAAGACAATAGGCATTTCCAGAAACAGATAATTCCTGGATGGTGCTTTCAGGAATAATCACTTCTTAAGAAGTATTACTCTATCTAAGCTTCTAAACAGTGGTAATAATTTCAACAATATATTACTATGATCATCATTAACATTTCATCAATAGATATTCTGAATGACAGTCTTACTATTAACCTTACCCAGATTAAGTAAACAATAATAAACCATACTTGAATCTAAGTTTGACAATTTTGAAGTCCATAAAATAACTAAGAATCTATCCCAATACATTTTTGACACTACATCGAGGATATTACTTGTTTCATTGCTTTCAAACATGCTGATAGAAGAACTTAGAAGTTCGCAAAGAAATGAATTTACCAACGGACTGTTTTCTTATTGAATATTCAGTTATTGTGACAAAGTTTTACCATCAATGTATTTGATGATAAAAAAGTTTATGAAATAATGTGTAGGCTAATTATTTATGCTTCACCACTGGTAACAATGTGTGTGTGTGTGTGTGTGTGTGTGTGTGTGTATGCATCACACAGTGATTTTAACAGTCATCATTCAGACATATTATTTCAGAGTTCTGATAGGAAAGGTTGTAAATATCCTAAAATGAAGGAGGATACAAATTTATTTTCTAAAATTAGAGATTTTTAGCATTAAATACTATGCGATACTTTCTGTCATTATTCTTTCCTTTATCCCTGGATTTAAAGTAACATAAACCATCTTAAATCAATTATTCACATTCTGATTAGCATGTAGGCAGTATGCTATTTTTTTCACACCAAGTTTCCAAAAGGAAGAGAGATGCCACAGATAAGACGTTTGCATGTTATTACTTTGAAGACAGGAGCTGAATTTCACTCTAAAATTTTCAATTTGCTGATCTGGGAAAATTGTTTGGGGGTAAAATGCTTTATTTATTTCTCAAGTATCCCATTAAGTATTTATTATCAGAATTCCATATAACGGTTCCATGTTTTCTAAATGAAATCCTTTGAAATAATTATATATATATATATATATGTATAATCATTCCCTTTTGCACTGTCAGTTTAATATCATGTGTTCAGATTCTACAGACCCGTGATTTGAACATGACAAATGTATACAACTCCTTTAAATATATAACTGAAGAATAATACCTATAAGACATTGAAATATTAAATTCATATTAGGTGCATTTATATCAGAACTCCAAAAGAAGAAACTCTTATTATATCAAAAAGGAATGGTGGCTTTCTCCTTTCAATAACAAAGTTACCAAATAGACTCATTCAATAGTGTTATGTGCTACTTTTAAGCAGCTCTATTAAAACAAAACTATGGATTAAAAAAATCTTACTCTTAAAGAGTAAGAACGAAAGCTGAAGTATTCTAGAATTTAATGTGAGTGAGTTAAATCAACTAATGATATCCCAATCTATATAAACTGAGTCTCAATGAGTGCAAATAATTAATGTAATGTATGTAGAGGCCAATTTGAAACTATTCTGGGCACTAAATTTGAAAAAAACAAAGTACTGTAGAAGTAGCTATGTGTTTCAAGAAAAAGATAAATTTACCTTATGAATATGTGAGTATAATATTTATACTGATAAAAAAAACTCAATAAATATATGTTAACCTGAAAGTTTTGGGGATGTGTATTGATGATTATAAAAAAGAAATGATGTATAATCAGAGTTTTTAGTTTCATGCCTTACAACTCATTCATAAAGAAGGCAAATATAAACTCATCTAGACCAGGGAACTATTATTTAAATGCCCAAAGGTCTAGGGTACAGAAGGTACCAATTGATTTTAGGGAGAAAGACTAGTGTTATGCAATGTGAAGGCAACTCTGACTTGTATAACAACCTGCCCATGGCAGAATGAATGAACATCAATTTGTCATATACTGCCTGCCAAGCTCATGTGAGAGACTATTCAAACCTTGAAAAAGTAATTCAAATTCAACAGCAAAATGTAAAAGAAGACAAAATAAATCAAGTTTAGACAATACATATACACACTAATTTAGATATTTTAAATTATGCAAATGTAATTTAAGTCAAATATATAAATATTAGAGACAACAAACCAGCGAGTTAAAGTATAGTGTCTATATAAAAATAAATTAGTATTTCAGTAAAAACCAGCCCAAAATTAATGAAAATAGTGTCCTGTGGGTGTGAGCGCCTAATCAGCCAGCAGAACCATGAGGAGGATGGGCTGTATTTTCACAGCCACAGTCACCTGTCCATTCCTTGCGGGTCAGTCAGGCACCTGGGAGATGAGTGACCGTAGTGGGAGAGGAAGGACACTTTTCACCAAGTGACATAAATTTCTTGTGCAAACCCTTTAGATTTTGGAAGATTAACATCATATTTTAACCAACTCAAATAAAACTAAACAATGTAGAAACTAGGAAGTGATTCTCCCTTTACCCTGTGAATTATTAAGGCACATATACTACAAAACAGTTTCCAATTCAGATTTCCATAACCAAAGACAGGTTTTTGGAAGACAGCCACAAAGATGATTAAAGGTTGAAAAATAACACCTATTAAAAGGGTGGAACATGAGAGGTTTTCAAGGTGAAATGAGCTTGGAAAAGAAGAATTTGAAGGATTTATTTTGCTATAAGGAACATCCTGACACTGTGGCTTGCTAAACATTAAGGTGGTTTGCTGAGACTACGAAAACTGCAATCCTGAAAATCTTTAAGTACAGGAAGGATTCTGACCACAGCTGCTCAGGATCAAATGTGGGCTTTATTCAGCTAAAACGCTCCCCGAGTCTTCCAACCCTGTGAATTTAATTGTAAATGCCAACACAAACAGTGTATTCCATCACACACTTCTGGTTCGGCACCATACAGCGGTTTGTGGGGAGGGGAGAGGAGGGAGATTGTACGGATCCACTTTTCACAGTGCATGGAAGCATTGAGGAAATACTTTGTCACAATTAGGAGTCCTAGTGATATCTTTGGGTTCTTGCACTTCCTTGTTTAGATTTCTCATGCAAATCACATACAGCACTTTTTAGAATATATTACAGGTTTTTATAATATATTACAGATTTGAATAATTCATGATAATGAAGCAATAAACCATGATGGAAAGTACTAAGAAAATAAATAAAAATCAGGCAACCTAAGTGTTCCTTCGTTATATCATAAAGACCCAAAATACTGGTTTTTAGATTAAACTAGAAAAATTGTTCTTTAAGTTTAGACATTTAGTCACTAATAACCCAAAACTTTAAAAAATACATCATGCCACAAATGTTTCCTTGAAATACATCTTAACACTTAAAACATTAGTCTCTCTATATAGTATGTACTAAGGAATGAATTAATACTATATTAAAGTCATAGATTCTGGTCAAAGTTATGTTTTTTAAAAAGAATAAATCAAATAGTAAGCCAAGTAGAATAGTTTACTAAATTAAATAGCAATCACTCAAATTGCATGTGAATAGACTTGCATATAACAACAAACTATCCGATTTCGTATTTCCACAAAGAACTCTTGGTCTTTCCTTAGAGAACCATTCATTAGAATGCATCAAGTTTCCACATCAAACACCTTGACCTTTGCCAGTACTCTGATGCAGAATATTTAAAAGTTTATTGTCTTCTAAAGTAGCAGCAGCATCATTCAACTAATCCCAACTGCTGACTTCACAAAGCGTGGTTATAACGTGCCATTCAAACTTTCTACACTGTCCAAACCAGCAGATCCACAACTGGAGATAGCCACACAGGAGCTACCCTCGCAGCCCCTCGGTGAACTGCATTCAGCAAATATTTGCATCCATAGCACTAGAAATGCTAATGAGTGTGTTGGAAATACACATGTAAACACGTACCCCTAACAGTCAATAAATTGTACAAACAGACACAATATGCCTATAAGATAAGGTCATTATCCGCCACCCACTCCATGAACCAGGACAGTATCTCTTTGTTTACAAAGATTCTGAAGGCGAGTGCCTGTGCTGTGGTGTGTGTGCGTGTGTGTGTGCGTGTGTGTGTGTGTGTGTGTGCTCGCGCGTGTGCGCAGGTTACCGGAGACGGGGATCCGTTCTTGCAGAGGGGCCCTCGGAAGACTCCTTTAATGCCCCGGTAGTGCCCATTGCTGAGATGTCTGGAACTGATGACCAGGTAACAAGCCATGTGGGTCCGGACGGGAGGTACAGAGTCTCAACTTCTTACCAGGCGACCAGCTGCGGAAATGCGGCCGGCTTCTCAGGAGCAGCAGCGACTGCCACCTCCCGAGGAGCAGTGGCCAGCAGGACGCGGGGGGCGCGCGTCCCCGCTCCCCGCCCCGCGCGCTGGGCTCCGGCTGCCGGTCCCGGCTGCTCTGAAGGCGGCGGCAGCCACAGATCACTTAGGGGACCCTGCGAGCCAGTCCACATTCTGCTCTGACCCGCCGGCGGCGCGGTGACTGCTCCACCGCAGGGCCGGAGAGATGTCTTTTTAAGGACAACTTCCTGGGTCCGCTGGGGAATCGGGAGCTCCCCTCCGGTTCCTCCTGCCCCCGCCGGGCACCGAAGCCAGCCGGGGATGCTCGGCGAGGGTCCCCAGGCTCCGGCGGGGCGACAGCAGGCTGAGCTGTGGGCTGCGGCGCC
>NW_006383018.1:1152388-1156244 GCF_000327345.1 Myotis davidii | reverse complement strand
GCCAGCGGCAGTGGCGGGGGAGGAGGTGGGCAAGGCGACAGGCGGTCTGGGGAGAATAGGGAGTTTGGGGACGCGGGGACGCGGGAGCCAGAGCTGTTAGACCACAGCTCAGAGCAGTCGGGGCGCACGGGGTGGCCGGCCGGACTAGGAGGTGACAGCTGCCGTGGCGATGGCGGGAGGCTCAGCGTCCTGCCATCCGCCGCCCAGCCCGCTGGTCCCTGCGCCCCATCTGGGGGCCAAGTTTGCACTGTTTGGGGCAGAGGCCGGGCTGCCTAGCGTGGTCTGCAGGGAGGAGGGGAGCGGGAAGGGAGCGTTTCCTTACCCTCCCTGCCCGCGCACCTCAGCATTTCCTCTGCACTGGGGCTGAAGGCCGGGTCAGCAGAAGCCACAGCTTCCCAGCCCGGGGTGAGGATGCGAGTGGCAGCCGCAAATAGGGCGGACACATTAGATGCCCTGTGGCAGGTCACGGGTGGAGAAGGAAGCAAGTTTTCGGTAGAAAACTTACGTAAGGAAACATGCGTATGTGTGTATATACATACATATATATTCAGAGTTATACTCACTCACAAATCATCCTGTATGTTCAGAGAGGCAGCTATTTTTGGCCTGTAAAGTACTTTCTGTCTTCACAATCTCAGAAATCACCCCTGGGAAATGTTATTTTTAACGGACATTGTATCCTTTACTCTAAATCAAGCCACCAGGGCGCGAGCTGCACTGGGAATAAAAGACTTGTGCAGAGCCCTAGCTGGTTTGGCTCAATGGATAGAGGGTCGGCCTGCGGACTGAAGGGTCCCAGGGTTTGAGTCTGGCCAAGGGCACATGCCTGGGTTGCAGGCTCAGTCCCCAGTAGGGGATGTGCAGGAGGCAGCCGATCAATGACTATCAATGACTCTCTCTCATTGTCGATGTTTCTATCTGTCTCTCCCTCTCCCTTCCTCTCTGAAATAAATACAAATATATTTAAAAAAAATACTTGTGCAGAAAAGGGAAGGGAGGCCTTGCAGAGTCCGAAGGCACCCTCTCCCCGACCCTGCTGACCTAATGGGGTTCTGTGATCCCTCTCACCCCACCTGGAGGCCTGTGCTGGCGAGAAGATGAGCATAGGGTTGCATATATCTCAGTGAGCATAGAGATGCATATCTTTGGGAATATGTGTTTTTGAGTTTTTTGGGTAGATACCCAGAAGAGAGACTGCTGGGTCCTGTGGTAACTCTATTTTTAGTTTTTTTGAGGAACCATCATATGGTTTTCCATAGTGGCTGTACCAGTCTACATTCCCACCAGCAATGAAGGAGGGTTCATTTTTCTACACAACCTCTCCAACAATTGGTATTACCTGTCTTGTTGGTAATAGCCACTCTAACAGGTGAGAGGTGGTATCTCATTGTAGTGTTGATTCGCAATTCCCTACAAGGTAGTGAACTGAACATCTCTTCATATATCTGATGATCATTTGTATGTCTTCTTGGGAGAGGTTTCTGTTCAGGTCTTTTGCCCATTTTTTTTTTTAATTGAACTGTTTGCTGTTGAGTTGTATAAGTTTGTTATATACTTTGGATAGTAACCCCTTGTTGGAGCTGTTGTTTGCAAATATCTTCTCCCATTTGGTTGATTGCCTTTTTGTTTTGTTGGTGGTTTCTTTGTCTGTGCAGAAGCTTTTTAGTTTGATATAGTCTCATTCACTTTCTTTTGCCTTTACTTCCCTTGCCTTTGGGGTCAAATTCATAAAATGTTCTCCAAGACCAAGGTCCATAAGTTTAGTACCTATCCTTTTTTTATGTAATTTATTGTTTTAGGTCTTATATTTAGGTGTTTCATCTATTCTGAATTAATTCTAGTTCGAGGGGAAACTGTTATCTAGTTTCATTCTTTTGCATGAGGCTTTCTAATTCTCCCAGCACTATTTACGGAAAGGACTTTCTTTATTCCATTGTGTGTTTTGGGCTCCTTAGCACTATCCGTGGTGGTGAAGACAGGGAGACAACCAAGATGTCCTTCAATAGATGATTGTATAAAGAGGATGTGTCCATGGAATACTATTCAGCCATAAGAAAAGATGGAATATTGGCATTTGCAACAACATGGATAGACTGTGAGAATATGATAGTAGCTAAAACCGGTTTGGCTCAGTGGATAGAGTGTTGACCTGCGGACTGAAGGGTCCCGGGTTCAATTCCGGTCGGGGGCATGTGCCTGGGTTGTGGGCACATCCCCAGCGGGAGATGTGCAGGAGGCAGCTGATCGATGTTTCTCTCTCATCGATGTTTCTAGCTCTCTATCTCTCTCCCTTCCTCTCTGTGAAAAATCAATAAATATATTTTTAAAAAAATAAAAAATAAAGAAATAGAATATGATAGTAAGTGAAATAAGTCAGTCAGAAAAAGCTAAGAACCATATAATTTCCTTTATATGTGGGATACAAAACTGATATCAGAGCCTCAGACTGACAACAGTATGGTAGTTACGAAAGGGAAGTGGTAGGGAGGAGGTATAGGGTAAAGGGGCCAAATATATGGTGATGGAAGATGATTTGACTATGTGTGGTAGGTACACAATGCAATTTAGAGATCATGTACATAGTAATGCACACTTGAAACCTGTATGAACTTATTAACCAATGTCACCCCAATAAATTTAATTAATTGTTTAAAGGTGGCCTTGTTTCCCTCTGTTATCTTATCCCTAGAATTGATACAAGGTTAAGGCTAATGCTCTCAGTCCTCTCCCCAGTTTTCTCCTTTCTGTCCCCCACAATGTTCCATTTGTAATTTGTATCCTGGTTGACACTGAGGACCACTCACAAATGACAGAAACTGATAAAAGAAAACAGGCAATTTATTTTTTTTCAAGTCAAACAACTCAAAAACCTCTTAAACAATATATATATATATACTAGAGGCCTGGTGCACAAAATTTGTGCATGGGGGCGTGGGGGGAGGGTACCCTCAGCCCAGCGTGCACCCTCTCCAATCTAGGATCCTTCTCACAATCTGGGACCACTGACTCCTAACTACTCACCTGCCTGCCTGCCTGATCACCCCTACCTGGTCACCCACAACTTCCCCCCCTGCCAGCCTACTCACCCCTCACTGCCCCCATCTGCTGGCTGGGTCACCCTTCACTGCCCCCCCTGCTGGCCTGGTTGCCCCACACAGCTTGCTGCTCAGTCATTTGGTCGTCCCTCACTAAACCCCCTGCTGGCCTTGTCGCCCAACTCAGCCTGTTCGGTAGTCCATTCGGTTGTTTCGGATGTGATGGCCCCTGACTCTTTATCTATATATTCCAATTAAAATAACTATTGTAACTGCCCAATACAGGGTTGATTTTTTTCCATTATTTCAATAGCTTATGTCCTTAGTATTTATTAAGAAATACACAGATGATGATACCACCGATAAGGGTTTAATTTCCAACATTTACAGGGAACTCATGAAACTTAACAAAAGGAAGATAAACAATCCAATAAAAAAATGGGCAACGGACCTAGATAGACACTTTTCGAAAGAGGACATACAGAAGGCCGAAAGACATATGAAAACCTGCTCAAAGTCACTAATTATACGAGAGATGCAAATCAAAACGACAATGCGTTATCATCTCACACCTGTCAGAATGGCTATCATCAACAAATCAACAAACAACAAGTGTTGGAGAGGATGCGGAGAAAAAGGAACCCTTCTGCACTGCTGGTGGGAATGCAGACTGGTGCAGCCACTGTGGAGAACAGTATGGAGTTTTCTCAAAAAGTTAAAAATGGAACTCCCATTTGACCCAGTGATCCCACTTCTAGGAATATATCCCAAGAAACCAGAAACACCAATCAGCAAGGATATATGCACCCTTATGTTCATAG